>NC_135497.1:24114746-24210197 GCF_052857255.1 Amblyomma americanum | reverse complement strand
TTGTTGGTCTCTCTTGGTTTTCATAACGTGTATTTATAAATTCAGTTTCGTTGTTGAAATGTTGGCAGTCATAGAAGAAAGGTCAATTGGTTCCAACGCAATTCTATTTTTTTTTTTGTTTTTGCTGACCAGTTCAAACCATTTGAGCCGAATAGGTATGCCAACTGAGTTAAATTGGTGGGCTGGTTGGATGACCAATTATTTCTAATTATAAGGAGTGGCGCCTGCGGTCTCCAAAGTTGTTCAAGGTATTGAAGCATTGCTTGAAAAGGCACACCTGCGCTGCTTAATCCAACGGTAACACCATCTCACCATGGCCTCAGCTTCCGTACTTTGTCATTTTCTCCTTTGTGTGTAGCTTCTACATAATAGCCAGCTAGCTGTGGTGTATGTGTCAAGGATGTTGATTTTTTTTTCAGTTAAAAGCAATCCTTTTTGATTTAAATTAAGTCCAACCCTTAGCTGTATCGAACATTCCCCATGTTTGGAAGCATGCAGACGTTATCCACATTCCCGTTTTTAAACCTGGCAATAAGCAAATTTCACTAATGTCTAATTGCTACAAGGTTGTGAAGTATATTATTCACAAGCACACCATGCAGTATTTTAATAATATGTCACAAGAAGCATGGCTTTCAAGTAGGATATCCTATAGTAATGCAGCTACTAGAATTCGCATACAATATAGCTACAAAACTGTGGTTACCATCCGTGGTAACCACAACCGTGGTTACCATCTTCATAAACTTCTCCAAAGTAATCAAAACAGTGAGCCGCCGAAAATTTAAAAACTTACTGTAAAACTAACAATTTTTACTTGCATTTAAAGTCTGTCTGTCATCTTTAAACTCTCATCCGTAGTTACCTTCATGCAAGGGGTCCCTCAAAGTTCAGTGCTTGAGCCACCTCTATTTACCTTTTAAATTAACGATATCATTAAAATCAGCAGTAGCACACTAGTTAAAGCACACTTATATGCCGGTGTAGTTTTATGTACTCTTAATGTTGCTACTAGTGGTAAGCAGGTGCTGATTACATCATTTTCACAAAGAGTAACTGATGACAGATAAACATTAATCTCATTAAAGCTCTTGCACTGGCTTTTACAAAAAAAAAAGTGCCTCTCCATCTCCAACAGTCTGGGATACTGTGTACTGCATGTTAAAGAACCTCTATGCTTTCCTCGGTTTTGGCGACTGTTAGCTTTCTTCATGTGTGTGTGTCGTCATGAGACCCTCAACTCCCTATCCTTGCCTCTTAATTAGCTCAGCAAGGGCCTCGGTTCTGGAAGTCTTGATGCCATAGGAAGTGCAAGAGAGTTCTCGCACTGTTGCCTCTCTCACTGCTCGATCACGTTTTACGTGACACTTACAGTATAACAGGCGTTCCAACGACTATGGTTGAGGGTAGCGCTGGTGAACACTCTCAGGGTTACACGCAACATAAATACCTCCAGAAGTTGAAGACAGGACAGCTTGCATCGTAGTTCATTTCGTAGAGCACCGCATGCGACATGCGGAGGTCGTGGGTTCGGATCCCACCGATGGCATGTGGTTGTTTTTTCTTCCTTATAATCATTTATCTTTCAGGTGAAAAATGGTTACAGTACTAATTTCCCATTGATCAATGTCACAAATAAAAAAGAAACATTTTCCTGTGCTTTCCTCTGTTTCAGTGACCATTTGCTTTCTCACATCACAAACTCCTCAATTCCCTATCCTTGCCTCCTAATTGCCTCATTGTCACTTTCACAAGTAGCCTACACTGGCATAATCATGCTGATGGCAGTGAACAAGTGGAGTTTCTAGACATTTAAATTTATCGCAAGGTAAAAATACCCACCAAAAAATGTGGGCAATTATGTTCTGTTGCAACAAAATGCATTTCGAACTCTTTTACCAAGTTCAATATTTACACTCTTCACATTGACTTAAGAAAGCTATAATTAAGATTCTTTAGCTTGTATACAACTTGCACATCACGCAAGTCTTTTGTGGTTTTCCTCGCTTGAAACCAGGGCTGGGCACGATACTTGAAAAAAAGTATCTTCAGTACTGATTACCTGATACCCGCAAAAATTGTATTTCCAATACTGAAACAAGATACCGAACCAAAATTGAACTGATACAGATACTCGACACTGTATCGTCTCGATTCACCACTGAAATCACCAATATTAATAAAGCTGGCAATATGATTTGCCAAGTTCAGAAATTTAGTGTATCTGACATAGCTCACTGCATTTGAAAGGGTTTAACCAAATCTGGCCGCACTGATTTCTCCAATTTCTTTAGCTCCACTGTTGGCGCAGCTGGTTTCGTTAAGACTGTCGCTGGAATGAAGCCATGGTGACGTTGAAATTATCACTTCCATAGGCAGCCTAGCAAAAACTTTGTGCGAAAGCACTACTGCACGAGGTCAAATCAGCTCACTGGTTAGTGTGAAGCTTGACCTTGAGGGTGACCTTGGGCAAATCATAAATAAATGAAATAAATATTGCCATCACTGGGATTCATACCCACGGCTGCGCAACACAATCAGCTTCGCTGGCCACTGCACGAGAACACTAGGCTATCGCCGCAGCCGATCACACCTTGTGTTAAACTCACGCGCTGTGCATTGCATATTGTCTTCTTCATCAATTAATCTTATCAAACAAACGTTCTGTAAGCCCCTCGGCATGAAGGCAAAAGTCTTCCATTTCTGTTTGCAACCAACGCAACTTGAAATAGCTGTGAAGGGGTGTTGTTTCTACCACAACGGCAAGCCTGTATCTTTGTCCCTTCCATCACCGAGTGTGCAGAAGCACAACATAAGTGTCATCTGTAGGAAAACAACGAACATAGGAAGAAAGAGGACTGACTGAGGCCAACGGCACCGACATCGTCTCTTTCTAATTGTATTTTAAGTGCGCTACCAGCTGAGCGAGTGCCGCCAGCCCAAAGTCAGACTCCAGCAGCCTCAAAATCTGCAGCACACTTTTTTTTTTGAGCATCGAGTATTGTTAAAATACACGATCCACTAAATATGTATTTTCGATTCCGACACTTTCATTTTTGGCAAGCAATACCTAATACCGATACACAAAATGTATCGCAAGACAGTATCCAAGATGCATGTATATCTTCGATACTTCCCATGCCTGCTTGACACTTTGACAATGTAATTCTGAAACACCCATATGCTTGGAATTTTTCTAAAGAATCAGCACTGCATATCTTAAAAGCTTTTTGTGTTCCTACAAAGTTCGATGCAAGAAGGCTTGGCAGTGATAGTATTCTCCCGGCCTGTCGAACAGCACAGCTGACCATTTGGGACCTGGCCAAAGTATCTAGGCCTAGTAGAACAGCACTTGTGACTCCATATGCATTTGCAATGGATTTAGCCCCTTTAACACCCAATATGTGTCATACTTCATTTATCTCATGTTAGCCATAATCGGCGTGTCCACAAATAGTCAAATCAAGGACAGTAAAGGAAGCAATCGAACTCTTGTAAGTTGTAGAAGAATCCTCTTTAATAGCAACTTAAATATTTCCCTCATTGTACACACAAAAGGCTGTATATGTACACAAAAAAATAAAAACATTGTAAATGCAATGCATGCTGAATTGCTGGTATTCAGACTTGGCACCAACTGCTGATTGCAAGAAATGAAACTTGCTACGCAGCACAAAAACTGGCAGAGAATAACTGTTGTGTGAGGTGATGCATTAGGAAAGCATATGTTGCTTAGTAAGTTAATCCTGGGAAGCATGCAACATTGCTAGTTACACTGGCACTCATAAGTTTGCAAAACATGGCCAAGTTGTGTTAAACAATGGAATGAACCAATAGACAACACATCAATCGAAAGAATGCAAGTTACTCTCAAAATGCTACCTTTCCTGCCTTATGATGAAAATGAGTCCAGGCTTCTTGTTGCACTATAAGAAATTTAAAAAATAAGATGCACCCAGCAATTCCAAGAGACTTTGCACAGAGCACACTTTTTTGTTTGTGTGAACTTTGTTCCACAGCCTACACATTACTTCAGAGAATTCAGCAAAGCAGAAAACATTAACATCATCTCGTGCTAACTGATGCCACTCCTCACCCAGAACAGTCTTTAAATGCTGGATGAAGAGTGCTCAAAGATTTTTAGTGAATTCCCCTAGCTGATTTGAGGCAGGGTAACAAATGCATGCAAGAGCATCTGAATCTGGCAATGAGCCAATCCTAATTTGATAAGCAAAAAGCAAATGTGCTTTGGCAGACAGCCCGACAGAGGTTGTTATAACTAGTTATGGAAGTTGGACCCAGCCTCTGCCCACCACATTTTCGTTTTCAGAAGCACTTTATGACGATTTGTCGTGTAATGTACATATTTCACAGGGCCTTAAGGCTAATGACAACCCCAGAATGCGTATACTACATCCGCATACCTCCTCTCCCGAATAGTGCACCATGGCATTGATGCAGCTGGTGGTTCTTGTCCATTTACAAGGCTGTTCAGGAAACACTCTTTAACAAACATTTTGCAGGCACACGTCTTGTCATCACTGCGCCTACTCTTGAATTATGTCAAGTGCTATCCAAATTAAAAAGCATAGCTGTTACTCAAATGACACTACTTCAGCAATACAAACAATGATAAAAGTTATTTGATGTCTCAAAACAGTTCTGAGATGTTCCAGCCTCTACTGAAAGAATGCCAGTAGGAATGAAGAAAGAGTGCCCCACCATGCAGAAAGGAAAGATGCTCCAAACTGACCAGTTGAAATAAGTTTGTGGCTGATTGGAGAGACGGGCGACCCACTTCTTTTGCTTCCAGGTTGGAATGTTTGTGACATGACACATAGTGCATTTTGGACAGTTATCATGACTTGGGGACAACATCTTGGTTGGACTTGGGTGTGGTTTACAGTAAAGGTGCCGAGTACAAAGCAATTACTACGGCAATGTGCCATATGTTGCAAAAAAAAAAGCAAAAGCAATGCCCCTACCTTTTTGCAACAAGTGGTACCTGGCTGTTCCAGTCAAAAAACAGCGCTCAGCATTGCATGCACTGTTGCTGTGTACATTATATTAGACATGGCAAATCTGTAGGAAACAAATGTAATATTAGGACACTGGGCTAGCAAAACAATGCTATCTTTCTAACACTAAGAAAAAGTTTACCTCCACAAAATGAGGTGGTGCCTCTCGAGACAGGAAAAAAACAAACACAAACATACATACGCAGTAAGAGAAACGAACACTAAATGACAAGACTTTCCTGGTTCCAAGGTATATGCTATGTCTACCACAAATGGTAGAATGTTGACTATCAATTCTTTCAATGATGCTTTCAAGAACAGAAGAAGCAGACACCTATTGGCATGCCTACTTTCACAGCACCGTTTTTATATAATACATCTGTGGAGTACAAGGCACAAGCTGTGCTAACATCTGCTCCACAGCAAGGCTAACATCTACACACCTGCACAAAGAGGCACCATTGATGGAAAGCAAACATGAAAATGCTTTGTTACAGCAGAAATGCAAAAAATGGCACCAAAAGTGGTGCATGAACACCTGTGGCAATTAGTGACCCACTATGTTACATAAACATGGCAGTTCTTACAAATGCCACCTTTTTTTCCATCACCTAAAAGAAAGCCTTTAAATTCACAAACCAAAACAATGGAAAAAGAGCAGCATGACCTTATTAGGCACTTCTTGAGAAAACCAAGTTTTTTTAGATATGCAAACAAACATGCTCAGGAAAGTAAAACCTAAAATGAAACAATGGCTACAATAGACATCTATCAAAATTCTCACTAATCAATCGAACACTCTTTCTTGATGGCAAGTTTGAAAAATGAAAAGAGTGAAGAGATGTCCACAGAATGCTTTGCACAGAAAGCTGGCTATGGCTATGTCTGTGCCATGCAATGTTGTAATGCAGCATCGCAAGAGGTGCCTTACACGCTTAAAGGGGCTCTGAAATGCCGCCCGAGGAGAGCACATTAACTCAATCACTGCACTGTGTTGCCATGAAAACCAGAACCAAATAATACTCTTCTATGCGCACCAGACAACCCACAATCACGTGTCAAAGTTGGCGAGCCCTTCCCGGCGACTTTTTCATACTCGCACCCTCCTCCGTTCGCCGCATCTGCGTAGACAAGGTGAGAGGTGGCCACTGGTTAGATTCTTTCAGACGTCAGGCAGCTACCGTGGCCGCGGCCAATAAGCCGCTTAGCTCCGGCGGGTCGAGAAGCTCCGCTCCCAGAACGGGGTCGGTGAAGGAGTACCTACCTTCCAGCGTGCAAAAAGTGACGAGAGGAGACAGAAAGGCACAAAGACGCTGAAGTTCAAATTTTAACTCCAGATAACTCAGCTTCTACAAAGTGCATTTAAAAAATCCTTGCTGGACACTATTCGTGAAGCGGTGTGCTTCACTATCCCATGCATGCCGCAACTTTATTAGAGCCCCCTTCACAGCCCCTTTAACATCCTAAGCACGCATGGTGTTCACAAACAAAGTTCTAACAATAAAACATCCACACATTAGTTTCCTGAAAGCAGTACACAGATCAGAGTGGAGAAACTGCTCAGCCATGTGCTTATCTGTTCCTGACGCCAGTATCCCATTCAAGACTACTCAGCTGAAGCAATCAAGTACTGCAATACCAGTTTGCGTTTAGCAAAATCAATACAGTTCAACCTGGATGCAAATAACCTCCATGTAGTGAATTCCTCCATATTACGAAGTTTCTCTATTCTACAATGCTACCCCCATTGAAGCCCATCTATTTCGGGACTCCATGTAAAGAAAGCACTGCGGCGGTTGACCTTGATATAACTCGCTACGCTATATATACACACAATCAGCTAGTGCGAGTTACCTGAAATTTGGCCAAATCACGCATGACAATAAAAAACGAACTGGCATTAGAGGAACTTCTATGACTGCAACAAGCAACCACAGTTGATACAATGTGCCATGCTCAAGCGCCACCGGCAGTCTCCGCTGCTTTCACTTAGGAGTGTCGCACCAAGTGGCACTACGACAGTTCATTTTCAAAACCACCCTTACACAACGGAGCATAGCAAAGAAAACACAAGACAAGCAGTGTGCATACCATCACCGCCACGTGGTTGTATGCGATTCCGGCACCAATAGCCGTCGCTCATTGGGAGCGGGAGCGGAAGAGAGCACCGGCGATGTGAGGCGAAGAGTTTCCTAGGGCAGCGGTGGCGGACAGACCAACAACAAGGATATGCAGAAAGAGATAGGTGCCTCCATGGCTGCTCTAGTGCAATCGTGCATTCTCCTTTAGCTCAACCGTAGCGCATCTGACTCCATGCCACCTCAGCTCTCGCCACCCGACCCGTAGAAGCATTGTGGCGGCAGCTGCTGTCACAGTCGCAGCGTGATCGTGAAACATTTCTCAGCGTTTATGGCTTCGAGTCATGCGGGTTCACTGTGATCTATTTCAGGGTGACTACATCTACATTTATTTCATATTTTGGTTTCCACCCGCACTTCCTTTTCAGTGTCTTCACGCAAAAACTGCACGAAACGGAAGCCTGGATATACCGTAAAATCGCGGACTCTTCTCAATTTCTCAATTTCAATGCATTCAGGCTTAAGGGAGGGGGGAAGGGGGGAAGCTGGTCTTAGAAAAAAAATTTTATTCATTAAGTCCCATTTATGAAATCTTCAGGGAACATGTACTTTTGAGCACTGATTACATATATGAACTAAAACAAGCCCCTGTGCACTTACGTAATAAGTTATGCAACTCTTTGCCGAGAGCTTTCAAGATATCTTGCTGCAAGGAACATGCTAAAATGCATGCCATTGATTTCTTTTGACATCAAGGAATGCAATACGGGCAAATTATCATTTTGCTCATCACAGAAGTTGAGTTATAAGGTTTTGAAGTTGTCACTTCAGAAACGTGAAGAAAATTTGCATTGCTGTTTCTGAAGTGACTTCAGAACCCCATAACTGAAGCAAAAAGTTACATAACATATTACACATAAATGCATAAGGACTTGTTTGACATAAAATTAAATCACATATTTGGAACTGCCATGCAAAAATGCATGTTCCCTGAAGATTTCATAACTGTGACTTCATTAATAAACTTTTTTAAAGACCATATTTTCCTTAACTGTACCTCATGGTACAACACAAAGGTGTACTACAACACAAAGGTGTATGGCTGTCCGCTATCTGACTGTTAGCAGTCTAGTGCAATTTGCAGATAGCGCTTCTCAAAGCTAAAGTAAACTGCTGGAGTATGCAAGACCTTAGCAATGTTACAGTATCATCGTCACTGCCAAAGGACAAACCCAGCAGCAGAGTTAATGCAGCTTCACACGAAACTGATGTTGCAGTCATGGTTGGCTGGGGTAGCCTTGGTAGAGATGTGCACAAAGTCTCCATGCTCCAGAGGTTTTGCAGCTAGGTTTGGCTCATCATCATCCGAAAGGTAGCCCCCTTGGGGTCGAGAAGGGGGCCGTGGTGGGGGTCCTCGCTGCTTTGCCTTGGGGGGCAGTGGTGGAGGTGGAGACGGCGCAGCAGCATCCAGGTTTCGTACCAGCTCACGGCACACCCACAGGTCACGTGCATCTGCAAGAAGGCACCAAGGCGGCAGGAGAACCATGCCGCTTAACAAACATGCACACACACACACACACGACAGATCCAAACACCTTTAAACAAATATATATATCATAAAACAATTTGAAAAAACCGCTTTCTTCAAATTTGTTTTCCCAACTTCGTAAAATGGAAAACAGGAAGAAAGCACATTACATACAGCACGTAAACAAATGCTTTCTTTTTTTTTTCTGCTGCAACTTTTCCATGGCACAGGCATGACACAGGCATGCAGAACTTGCAGCATTCAATACCAGGCAATTTTAACAGGAGTGTTAAGGGGCTCATGAGGTCGAAAAGCAGACATCATTGTTGTTGCCACAGTCCAATACCTCTGTCACATAGACATTTCGAAGGCCCTTGAACTGACAGTCTTTCAACTCAAAGGCCATTGAGCGCTGCTAAACGGGCAGTTTCAATGGACATCGAGTCAATAGTCTATCGAGTCAATGAAGCAGCGCGGAACTCTATAGAGACTTCGAGGGCCTGGCCAAGCTGGCCAAGAGCTGGCCAAGGCTGCTAGCGTTGCTTTGAGCGGTGCCAATGGGCACTTTCGTGCACGATACGTTCACGGTATAAAAGCATGAACAAACATTATTATCCTAAACTTTAATGCAAGCAGTCTGTACAATAATTTAAAAATTGTATCCGTCTGGTTTAAAAGCTCATTAATTTCATACTCTCGATAGCAGAAGACAGAAATTCCGGCAGTATCAGTGTTGCCAGAGCACTGCAAAACTACGACAGCAAATCATACAAAATGCAATGTATTTTAAGGCAATGCAACTGGCCTTCAATAACAACTAAAAACCTCCTGTGACTCCAAATAGGTGTATTTTGGCATTTAGTATAGATTTATAAAATATTTTTGTTATTTGCACAAAATCGAAAGTAGCGATTGTGGTGCCACACAAGCTTATCATAAGACGCAAGAACCATTTCAATGGCCATTGAGATCTGCCATGTAGCAGTGACAGAACTCCTTAGAGTTCGATGGAGATTGAGAATTTCGAAGGCTCTCGATGCGATGGCCATTAAAACTGGCCGTGTGACAGGGGTACAGGGCTCCCGCTGCTGCCGTGGCTCCGTCGCATTGTTAGTGCGGGAAAAATCTTGCGTAAGCTTTCCACTTCTTGCGGAGGCCACGAGGAGAGTTGTGAGTGAGTGTGACATCATCGTTTGTCCTTGAGGAAGCGGAGTCGAACGTTTCCATTGCGCACGGAGCCCTCTAGGTGCAGTGCGGAATGATGCTGTCATGTGGATGGTATAAAGAGCAGGAGCTTGCAAGCTCCTGAAACACCCGTGTGACGGAGCCGGTAACGACTGTTAATGCAGGGCTTTCTTCTGAGTCTGTGCCTTCCCTGAATGCTGACGCGTCATCTACATCGACGGGTGCTCGACCACGAGGGAATGCTGTTGCATTTCACTATTAAGGTGCAGCTTAAACAAGGCTCCCAAGTTTTTTTACTGTGAATGAATTAATGTTTTCAGACACTGAGAGAGACTATACTATCATCCACTACCATCAGCATGCCAGGGATAAGCTGAAGCTGTGGTGAGCAAGCCAGTCCCATCACCATTATTGCTGGTCACATTGGCTATTGTCACACACAACACATATTGCGATATGCTTGTGAATTGCACCTCTAGCTCCTTGGAAAATACTTTGATAAAGCGCCATGCACTAGAGACAAAGCGGATTTTGTTAGTGTGCTGTCAGCCCTTTTGCTAGATAAAAATTGACAGGACAGTTAACACTGTAACAAAAGATTCAGCGACAGCCGTTACGGTATTTCTGTTTTACGATATGTTGACGTACAGAATATGAGAGCGACTTCATTACTGTACAGTTCTATAGCGTTCTTATTATTTTTCCGCTCATACTAATTTCTTGATTAGCTCCAGTCCGCCGCTCTCTGCGCGAAGCACTACTGATGACCCCCTCTACGGGTGGTGCGTTTCGCAGCAGCAGCCGCAGATGGGCCAGGTTATACTCTGCTCTCGCCACACCCATCCTCCTCCTTCTACAATAACCACATTCCGGACAGTTCCCGCAGTAACTGCACTATGGTTACACCTTCCTACGCTCCTCCTTCCACCGAAGCTCTCCTCCTCCCTCCAGGATAACAACCTCTGGGTGGTTCCCGTGGAAACCACCCATCAGTTGCACCTTCTTAGGCTCTCACCATACCCTCCTCCTTCCACGGTAACCATCCTCCAGTTTGGGTTTCCTCCACTCTCGTGACATCCTCCTTCCTGGATAACCACCGTCCTATTGGTTCCCATGGCAATGCATCCACCAGTTATTCTATGACTACTACAATTTTACAGCTACTACTGCTACAGCTGCTGCTGCTGCTGCTACTACTACTACTTGAGACCCAGGAATAGGCACTTAAGAGGTGTTGCTGTAAAAAAATCATACTTTCAACCAGGAAGACACCAAGGCATGTGCAATCAGATGTGAGATAAATGTGTTTCAATTTTTCTTCGTCATATCTTTGTTATCTTTCAGAGTTTCTTAAACCCTCTTTAATTTCTATGCACATCTTTCATGCCTGCGCTGTCCTTCCAATGTGTGCCACTTCAGTGCCGTTTTGTTATGTGATACAAAACAAGTCACAGAAAAAAATGAAGGCAAAAAAATCAATGAAAAAAAAATTGATTTTTTGATTTCATTACTGAAACTTAATATACAGTGTGAGGAGATAAACCATGCAGCAGCAAGTGTGGAGGACTGCTCCAAGCCATTTAAACATGGCATCAAAGTCCATGCCGCCTGGTATTTATAAATGGCAGATGCGAGCGTTTGTTCAGTACAACACTGTTACAACGAAAACTCCGCCACAATGAAGTATTTCCGATTCCCTGCCAGCAAGCCAAATAAAGCAATGCAATTATTTTCCCCCACTATAAACAATTTTCGGAGCGAGGTTCTGCTTCAACATAGCTTTTGAGAGTAACCAGCAATTTTTTTTCTTTTGCGCATCCAAATATGCCTTTTCCTTTCTTTTCTTTTTTGGTTTCACCAAAAACAGCTGCCAAAGTCAGTTTCCACTCTAAATGCATTGCTGGCATTCCCTGTGGAATCGGAATAATGTGCTGACATGTGTGCATAAAGATGCAATTTGGTGCACGGCTGCCTCGGTGGTTTTGTCGCCAGCTTGAACTCTGCGTTTGCAATCCACAGTTATTGGTGCGAGACGGCATTCGGCTGTTCCACTTTTTCACTTGCTTCACTGTCCAAGGCGTGACGAAAATCAATTGTATGTTCATATCAGTCTAAAGTTACTGTTTCTACAGTAGCAGGTAACGACGTTAGCCATTCTATGAAAAGCGGTGACTAGTTCCAAAGCTCTTTCGCTGCGCCTTCAATGTGGAGCACGTTAGGCCTAGTGACACCAAGCAAGCGGCATGGTACCGCCCCCTGCCATCGCCTGGCGTGCCAGCGGGTGGCATGTCATTACACGAAGCATGCCGCCGGCGTTGGTACACTAGCATTGATTTTGAGCCTCAAGCAAGCATCATGATAACATTATTTCAGGCACACCTGGTGCACATACTGCTGCGTAAACTGGTGGAGCAACAGTGGTTCTAGGCAGAGTCTCAATGAAGCGACATGTAGCAAGTATGTTCACACCACGCGTAGCAAAATGTCTTCAAATAATTGGAGCACCTGGATTTCTCCCACATACCAGGTGTCCAAAGCATCAATTTCGAGGTGCACAATGCAGTGATGTGCGCGCACGAGTGCACCTCGTCAACGCCAAAAGCTTGCATGGTTTCAGCAGGAAAAAAAAAAGAATTTTGACAGCCACTGTAGCGGGTGCGTTATTACGTGATAAGTCCATTGTTGGAGATTTCAGTTCTGTATTATCACACTGATTTCTAAACAATGAAAAACCAACAATGACAATGTTTATTTTCCATGCATAAACAAATACATGAGAGAGCTGCTGAAAAGAGCTTCCCAGGGGCAACTTGACTGGCCCGCTAGCCCAGTCGTTCTGACAGCAGTGGAGATAATACATGGAACAATGACACACAAAGCAGTGCATTATGTTTACTGAATTCTTTGTGTTTCGAAAACATTGCACGGTGGGCATGATATGGAGAAGATTCTGCAAGAACTGCGTGGAAAACTTGGCAGATACTATCTGCAACCCTTTCAGGGACTTGTGACGGTATCATGACTGCACAGAGCTGAAGGATGCGACAAAATTTCTAGTTTTCAAAAAACACCACCCACGTCTGCATGGTGCAGTCAGTGACAAACAGTTCACCAGGTAGTTTTCATAAAATGCAGGATGTCACATAAATCAAGACGCTATTATCAGTGATCCACAGGACAGAATGCCTGGAACATGTATAGTGACAGTTTCCGAGCAAGCCACTTGTAAATTTTGCTAATGAACATTGCTGACCACCTGTCAGCCAGTGCCATGTGGAAGTGCAACCTGTCAAGTGATTTCAGCAGCTGTGTGCAACCAGGATACTTACCATCTCTAGACCGTGGGCTGGTTTCCCTTTGACGCAGACGTTCAACCAGGGGACTCTTCTCGATGCCCGGCCGCAGTGCAGATGGTGGTAGGTACATGCCATGGCTCTTGCCACACTGTCGCAGTTCCACCTGTGCAAGGGTCCAACATGTACACTTCATTAGCACTTCTCTCCATCTCCTTTCTCTAGCAAATTAATCTTGTCAACCTTAAAACAACTCATATGCTCAACTTGCCAGCCACTACAAGCAAGAACTGGGAGGTTTCACGTTAGAATGAACAAAGGGTGGCTGGTTGACCTCTTAAATTCATTTGAAATTTTTATATATTGTTGCCTGATGACTGGAAAGAAGAGATCCACAATCACTTTTGACCCCCCTCCCCCTCAATTTTTTCGAAGCACCGGAAATTATTACCGACGAAGAGCTTGAGTTCTGCACTTAGGTGCTCTCCTGTTTTGGTCAACTTTGGTTATGAATTACAGAAAATGTATTAATAAATTGAGTAAATATATGCATGTTTTTATTTCTGCTCAGTTATTTTTGTATGCCTGGGAAGTATAGATTTTAGAGTACAGCTCTTCGCCCGTTAGTGTGTTGAGCTGGGTTGGCGTCGCCGCCGTCGGTGTAACCGAGCGAACGAGAGCGCCACTGCTCGCTCATAGATGGCGCCACAGTGGTGCGTGCCGCATGCGCTGCTGTCCACCGCCACTGCAAGCGTGGAGCTAGGGTGGCTAGCTCGGGAAGGGGAGGTGTGTCTGCAGCTAAACGACCTGCCCGAGGAGAGGATCAGTGCCACCAAGACGACGCTGCCGTTCACGCCGCCGAAACACAAGATCATCACTGCCACTGAGAAGACCCAGGAGCTCCCGGTGCCGGAGTAGAGGCTAGGCACCACCTTCCGAGAGGACCCTGGCGTTTGCGCCGCTGAAGCAGACAGAGCTGCATTCAAATTTTGCATTAGAGTATCGTAATCATCCCTAGAAGTTTTATAAAATTTGTCAAAGTCTGCCCAGGAAATGTTTCTGTTTACTTTGCAGGTCTTCATTTCCGTCAAACTACTGAAGTTCATATTATATGGCTTTTCGACAAAGAGATATGATCGTGCTAACTTCAAGAAAACACAGAACGATGGAAACTTCTGATGACAATAAAAAAAATTTTGATAGCTTTTAAACTTTGTTCATATATTCACCTCTATACCAGCTTTCAAAATCATTAAACATGTTGCATAATTTTGTTGCTCCAGTAGTTACAGCCTCTCCAATGAAACCCTTGCACGGGGATTAGCAAATGATGTAGATCCAACTACTTGCCTGCTACGCCTATAGAATGCAGGCAGGATTGGACCTCAGTTTCTTAGAAAAGGTCTGGAGCAGCGAAAATATGTCGGCGGCACCAAGGACGTCAATTCGAGACAATTTGGGTTCCAGAGCGGCCGTGACTGCAGGGATGCTGAGCAGGTGCGTGTGCACCCCAGACTCCTGTTTAAAGAGGCAACACATGAGAGTTCATTTTCGTGGCCTCAGGCAACCATGCAGGGTAGAGGAAACCGCTGAAAACTGGTCCTTTCCCTCCTGACATGGTTGCAACGAATGGGGTTAATGCACACCCGCCTGCCGCTGCCACAGGGCTCGGTACGCCGAAGAACCACTGGAAACGAGGCCTTTTGTGCTCGAAGTCCAGCACGACGTTCTTTTCGGTTGATGACGGTCATGTGATGCGGCCCAGCACGGTGGTTGCAGCCAGATGACAACCGGGTCCTCTCCGGGTGGTACACTGCGGCAGGCCTTGGGAGCAATCTTCATCACGTAGGCAGAGGGTGCCCCAGCAAAAGGTCTGCTGGCTGCTTCCAGAGGAGACTTGCTATTGGCGCTGCCGCCGCTGCAGTGGCTACGCCGGACAAGATAGTCCGCATTCTAATCCATTTAGGCTGGAGGGGAGCCCGGCACAACAACAACACTACCTAGCGGTTATTGGATGTTCACTTCTGTTGCTGATGAGCTTGGGATGTACTTGTGTTTTTCTCTTACTCCACTGCTCACGTGCATGTCATTTTGACAAAGTATAGCTCTGAGCAAGTGTTTTGTGCAGGCTACCTTTCTAAGCACAAGAAGCTCATTGCAAAGTAGCATTTCCAACCTAGACATTAACGTTTTGAAGCAACTCCTAACATCAGAAAGATCTGTGAATGTCAATGAGATGGACTACTTGTGCTACCCATGCTTTCCCTACTTCTGCAATTAAATATCTTCACAAAATGTGCAGTCCCAGCATCCGGCATCGATACTGAAGCACCTGAGCTGGGGCAGCGGAAAAATTCGTTGGAGGCACTTAGATATCTCTTGGTACGGTAAGGCAAAAAACCGTTTGCGACTCATTGCACTGATCTGAATTTGAATTTGCCGCGGTAGAATTCATTATCATTCAATATCATTACTGTATATAAATCTTAACTAAACCCTGTACCAGCACCAGAGCTGTATCATAGTGATTAAGATAGCTCAGCATACGCGTGGGGGGCAGCAGGTGGGTTGCAATTCAGTGCAGTGCCACATGCGATGCACCCCAGGTTGGCATTCCACCCTACCAAAAGACTGTGACGGTAACTGGACACTGGCTCCTTCGCCGGGTTGCCGGTTGGGCGCAGTCTTCCTCTATCTGAAGCAACCATTCTTCAGCGGTTTTTCTCCTAACCTTTTTAGTTCCAGAGTTAATACTTTTGTCATGTGCCAAGGTCCCAAGTTTACAGGTCTGGTTGTGATAACGCAACAAGGTAACGTGACCTAGGATGTAACGGACGGACACCGCGAGGTCACGTGACCAGACGGATGGTCACCGCAAGTATGAGCCATTAAAGGCTTTCTAATAAACGATAGCAGGCAGAATGGAGAAATGAAATTAAAGAGGTGAGGGGACAGGAAGACAGGATAAGGGGGAGAGGTAATATACACAAAAACTATGTACAGGGTTAAGGAGCCCTGAATGCATATCTGCGGGACATGAATACTACATGAAGGACAAGTTGGAATGTTCCAGAGAAAATCCTAACAAAATGGATGTCCTCTCAGTTACGACCGCTAGAGAAAAAGTATTAGTATAAAAGAGTTTCATGACAAGATCAATTAGAGAGGCGTTCTGCATATACAAAGATGACCATTCCGATTCTGGCTTTAGCCTATCAAAATTCTACACCTTGCGACCGTGATGAGTAAAATGTTATCCCCTATATGATGTGTGCATGTGTCATTTATGCCAACTAACTTTGTCTTGCCACTCTTGAGAACATCACGGCTACAGAATCGATGCTGATGACATTCACCCAGCATTCATTTGCATTCAGTCATCAATACAGTGCCTTTTAGGTGCTGTAGTGCCTTTTAAGGCAGGTCTCTGACACTGAAGAAACTTAATATTCCAGAAGACAAAGAAGTATTGCTAGCGAAATGGGAGTCAGGCGACCTTGTGAAAAAGGCTTTTCGATGCTGACATTTTCTTCAATCACCTTTGGTTGTTAGTGGCAAGATGAAACAGGTATCAATATTTACATATGCGGTCACAACAACAAAATCTAGCAACAGTTTCACCACTGTTAGTGACGACTTGAGCCACGACTCCGCTCATGCCTGCTTGGCAGCAAAAAAAAAAGTGAGAGAATGGGTAGATGATTGCCTGCTGGTGCACTCCAAGATGACATATGCGAGTGATGGAGCCACCAATCATTTAAAAAATAGATATCAGCTTTTTGAGTTTGGAATGTGCGATTGTCCCAATACCCAATGGATATTTTCAGCAAATGGACACGAGAAAAATGGGTGCGATGGAGTTGAACTCCAAGCACCAAGCAATGCTCAGCAACCTGCAAACAAACTCTGAAAGCACAATTTGGGCAGCCAGAAACTTTTTAGCTGTTTTATCAGAAAAACTGAAAGGTGTGCATCTAATACAGGCGGAAGAAATAGAAGTTGTTGCCTCCCACGAGTTAAAAAAAGGAAGAGTGGATGACAGTGCATGCCTTTCATGGCATTCAATCATGGCATGCGTGGCAGCTATCCATGTCATCAAGAGAAGCATTTTCAGAATTGCAAGTGGCACGCGCAGCCGGGTCGGCCTGGAAGGAACTAAACGTACTCGAATGAAGGCATTGTGCATTGTCGAATCAGTTGAATAAACAATTGCAGCCCAGAAATAAACTGCTTTTAATGAAGCGGTTCTCCATGACCTTCTAAATTTATCATCCATTTTACTACAAGTTACTTGAAAATATGTTACTTGCTTATTAAACTTTTCTCTTTTTGTGTAATCTAAGCTGCGCATCGAATCCTGGCTGTGTTCTGGCGGTGGCAAAATGCAGAAAACGCCCCGTGTGCTGTGCGATCCCACAGTGCATCAAGGAAACCGAGGTGGACAGAACCAATCCAGAGCCCTTCACTTTGGTGTCTCTTATAGCTGATTTACCGCGTCGAGACATAAAGGACTAAATACAATATCGTACCAAAACTTAAAAATTGTACGAGATTCACAAATGTCACCGACTCTTCAGACCTGCATGGTGTGCTGAGCCTTGCGCAAGGGCATCATTGTACAGTCGAGCCCACACATAATGGCCCCACTTAAGACGAACTTTCGCTTATAACGAACGAGACCTGCATGACCGTCAAAATATACATTGCTTCAGTGGCACAAAATCACACGTATAACGAATGTCATTAAGCCCTGCTGATCAGTTACAGCGAATGGGCGGCGTTAACCCGGCGTTAACCCGGATAACCTGCCTCCGGCCCCTTTGTGCGCCCGGCACGTGGTATGTTTTCCCGAGCCTCATCACAGGCGAACTGCCCGCCCCGTTTCGTGCCGCTCTGAAGCGAGCTACCCTTTCTGCGCCGACATGCCTTCCCAGCCCCTACCCTCTCCTCACTCTCTTGCAAATCCGCGCGTGGCCTCCGCGATCAACCGGACAGCTGCCGGTGCTGATCGCGGAGGCCACACTCGATGAAGCAGGCCTTCCGTGGGAGCCAAGAGGTGGCTGCACTGACGCTCACGGATACCCCTCATTGGTCTCTCCGCTGGCGCTGTGCGTCTGTATCTTTAGCTTGATTGCCTGCCACCTGTGAACGTGTCACGTCTACCTCATCGTGCGCTTTTGTCACTCTTGTTGCGGTGCGAACGTTTCATTGGCTTTGTTGAAACCTCGGGCCCTGGTTGTAATTCGGAATGCTGGATGGGAACACCGTGCCCATTTCCATTGTATTCAGCAGTAGAGATGATGAAAGCGGCCTGGGCGGAGGCGATGGCCACAGGCGAGCGGAACTGCTTCCCCAAGGCCAGCTTCGTCGACACAGTGTCTGATGCCGAGCCTGATGCTTCAGAAGATGACCAGCCTGCCGGCGATTTGTGGCAGCGCGTCGTCGACTCTGACATGGAGGGGGTCATGGTTGGAATGATTTTATTTCTGCTGATGACGACGCCGACACAGCGGAACCGTGCACGGACGAGGGCATCGTTTCTGAAGTGCGGGACGAGAGTGACACGGAGGAATCTGATGAGGATGAGGAGAGCCTCAGACAACTTGTCAATGCTAAAGGCCTCAGTGAAGAGCACGCTTCTGCTTTAAATAAACTGGAAACCTCCCTCATCGAATCTGCGCTGCAAAAAGAGACGTCCATCACGGGCTTTTTCGCAAAGAAAAAATTTTGTGTTTTGACAAGCAACTGTCTTTAAAGCTGTGGTCCACTTACTACGAACTTCGGGATATAACGAACGGACGCCGCATGTATAAGCGGGCTCGACTGTAGAGATGATTATTACTACAGCAACAAAATTATGCACCATATTTTTAATTATTGTGAAAGCTGATAGAGGAGCATATGTGAATAAAGCTTAAAGAATACCAAAAATGTTTTTTTTTTATTGTCGTCATAAGTTTTCGCAGTGCACTGTTTTCTTGAAGTCAGCACGATCATATCTCTTTGTTGAAAAATCATATAAATATAACTTTCAGCAGTTTAATAGAACAGAGTGCATGATTACTACTGCTCTGCCATAAGCCTTTTTTGAGATAAGGACCTGCAAAGTAGACAAAAAAATGCTCCCTCAGCCGACTTCGACAAAGTTTTAAATAAAATCTACATCTTCCAAAGAGACCAAAATAACCGAGCACAAATGAAAATGTACATATATTTACCTGAACCATTTTCAGATACCTAACGTTGATATATTTTTTTTCTAATTCATAACTAGAGTTGGCCAAAACAGAAGAGCACATAAGCATGAAAATCCAGCTCTTCGTCATTAATAATTTTCGGTGCTTCGAAAAAATTTGTGAAGGGACGAAACCAATAGTGGATCTCCTCTTTCCAGTCATAAGGCAACAATGTATAAAAATTTCAAATAAATTTTAGAGGTCGACCGCCACCCTTTTTTCGATCTCATGTGGAACCATCCAACTAATATTCATTACACCTTTTAAATCCACTGTAATCTCACATCCATGGTTCCGGTAATTTGGTATATTACTCAGACCACTAAAAATCTTTACCATACCAGTCTTTACTTTATCAAGCTGGTGGTGGCATGGCTTTAAGGATGCTATTCTGCAAGTTGGCTACTTAGTAAACACATTATGTTGGCTCAGAAAAGAACCACTTAGAAATACCTTCCGTCCTGCTAATGCTCATACCATTATGCACTGAATTATTTTCAGTTATCACATTCCATGTAATGACGTTTTCTATTTCATCCAAGTCTTGTTGTAGTACTTCTTTACTTCCATAAATGTGACGTAGCCATGTCTAACATGAGGGGGAAAGTTCTGCGTGAACATGGAGTAGTCTTCTAAGGCCTCAGTTGAACCTTGATACATATAACAAACACGGATATTACAAATTTATGGCTACATAAACTCTCCCTAAATATTTTTAACAGGCATATGCAATTTTTACTTTACACATCAAACACGGCTGGCCATAAAATGTACATATCACACTCCCCTGCGCCAAGCTGGGCCCGCTCAGATGGTGGGTGGCAGGCTTTGCTACATTACACAAGCAACTGGTGGTGTTATGAAAAGCGTTTGTGCCAAGGTTCATGTTTTATTTTACACTCGCTAACAGCGCCACGGAAATACAGTGGCATGGAGGATTGGTAGCCAGGTGGTCAGCACTTGTACACGCCTCTTGCACCCATCGATATTGTAGGCCTGTAGTGACCATCCCACGCTCATGTCGGCTGTCATGGAGGTGATAAAAATGGTGACAGCTTTCGCTTTGACATATCATTTTCCATGCGACACGGCTACAATGGGGGGAAGCCACCCTAGCTGGCGCTCCAAGTGTTGCTACAGGGAAGGTGCGTATGTCGTCGTTTTGAATCCCCGTCACAAGCTTGCCTCCAACTTCACTAGCACATGTAAGCTATATGCAACAAGAAATCGTATGACACCACCCGGAATGCTGTACGACAAACGGCTGCATCACAATTTTGTTACAAATGCAGTTGGGAAAACTGGAGCCACATTGAGACCGGCCAGTGAGGAGTTTATAAAGATGAACAACATGTATATGATAATCCGAAATGGCGATGCTCGGCTTGCTATGTGCGTCCTGCGGCCACTTGATGACACCACCCTATTTTTCTTGCCATCTCTGGGATTTTCTGTACCATCTGCGGGTACACACACTAACACACCCTGTAGGCTTTTCTCGTAAAGAGACTACTAATACTATCGCATTAAAAACAAAAAAAGGTGTTCTAGCACTCAATACCGCCGTTTTTGCGGGGATGTGGCATGAAAAGGGGAAGCGCTGAGGCTTCTTCATGGTGCATAAGAGCAAGGGGGCAAAACATCTACGAACTACAGCTATGTGCTTACATACGAGTGGGTCGGGTATGGGGAACGCAGCTCCGAAACACCTTCCGAGAGAAGCATGTCAACTTGCTCAATCACTGCATTGCGTTGTCATGAACACCTAAGCCAAATAATACATATCTACGCACAGCAGAGAACCCACACACGCGAATTCACACGCGAAAGTTTACAAGCCCTTTCTGGTGACCTTTTCATGCTTGCACACTACTCTGTCACACTGCTCCTGCGTATACCAGTTCAGAGATGGCTATTGGTTAGATTCTTTCATGCATCAGGAAGCTACCATTGCCGCGGCCAATAAGCGGTGTAGTAGCTCCGGCGGGTCAGGAAGCTTTGCCCCCCCCCCCCCCCCCGGCGGTAGGGCCGGCGGAGAAGCGCCGACCTTTCAGCGTGCAAAAAGTGACAACAGGAAAGAGAAAGGCACGCAGGTGCTAAAATTCAAATTTTGACTACAGATAACTCAGCTTCTACAAAGTGGACCGAAAAAAATGCTTACTGTAGGATATTCATGAAGCGGCGCCCTTTAACATCACAAGTATACCACAAATAGAATAGACCCCCTTTCAGAGCCCCTCTAAAAAGAAGAAACGCTGTGACAAACAGCCACCGCAGTGGCTTCCTCAGAGTACCAAGTGCAAAGGGGTCGGGCATCCAAAAATGATGGAATGATTTTGGTTACTTTTATCATCTTTAGTAAAACAGCGCGAACAACGTAGGACAAGATGAAGGAGGACACAGGACGGGCGCTGACTCTCAGCTTAAGTTTATTAGGCAACACCTGGTGTTAATAAAGAAAAAAATCACATAGACAAAGTACATGACATGTCACACTAAAAGCGATAAAACAAGAGGCAGAGATGCATACAACGCTCAAATGCCACCAAGAAAGGCTATCTCTTTGTCACTAAGAATCACTGACGGTTTGCTGACACAACTGGCCTCTTGACTGATATAAAAGGCTTCCATTAATTCCCGCGTGGTCTGTTCACTGTGCGTATAAAGCACCTTCGTGCTACGCCAGATGGCCGTGCATTTTTTCTTTTTCTTTTTCATTACCTCACACTTTTTGCAGTGGCTGACCAAGTAAGAAAGATCCTTGTCATTTTCCAGATTATTTTTGTGCTCCTGTAACCTTTTATTTAGGCATCGTCCTGTCTGCCCAATGTACTGCCCAGTACATTGGGCAGACAGGACGATGCCTAAATAAAAGGTTACAGGAGCACAAAAATAATCTGGAAAATGACAAGGATCTTTCTTACTTGGTCAGCCACTGCAAAAAGTGTGAGGTAATGAAAAAGAAAAAGAAAAAATGCACGGCCATCTGGCGTAGCACGAAGGTGCTTTATACGCACAGTGAACAGACCACGCGGGAATTAATGGAAGCCTTTTATATCAGTCAAGAGGCCAGTTGTGTCAGCAAAACGTCAGTCTTTCTTTATGACAAAGAGATAGCCTTTCTTGGTGGCATTTGAGCGTCGTAAGCATCTCTGCCTCTTGTTTTATCGCTTTTAGTGTGACATGTCATGTACTTTGTCTATGTGATTTTTTCTTTTTAAACACCAGGTGTTGCCTAATAAACTTTAGTTGAGAGTAAGCGCCTGTCCTGTGTCCTCTTTCATCTTGTCCTACGTTGTTCGCGCTGTTTTACTAAAGATGCATCTATACCAACTCGCCCAAATGAACGTTCTACTTACTTTTATCATTGCCATCGACGGACCAGATGCGTTACGAAGTGCCTTCCACACTAAAGACAGCGTGAACGCGGACTGAATTCTGTGAGCACTAGAAAAGGACCTGTTTAGATTTTGTGCCAAGTAATGGTAATCACATTTTTATGATGTGAAATTGTGAAGAAATGTCTTTATACCTCACTGAACAGTTCCATTTCCTAAGATTAGGTGGTTTGGATCGTACGTTTTCCCAGATAATACATTTTTTCCGCAACTTTTTAAAAATGCAACTATGAGGTATTACTTCAGGATACATGCCAATCTCCAGTGATTACATATCTTTATGAGCCCAAGCAATTTTTCTACAGTGAAATTCCTAATATGCATCCCCTGTTCAAGAAAATGGACCCGTATATAAAACCACTTAACCAGACATTGTTGTGCGCAGTCATAAACCCCTCATCACCAGAACCAACATTTTTAAATATTCTTTTTTTTTCCTCGCACAATAACAGAGTAGGACCAGCTTCCATTGAATATTTTAACGAGCACTGATAGTATTACCAGTTCTTTATGAGTTTGTGATTGAATCTATCCCTGCGTGGTCCTTTGTTTCTCTTTTTGTTTGGTCTCCTAAATGTTCTATTGCTTTTTAATAATGTATTGCCCCTCTGCTTGGGCCTACCATGTGAATTTCTGAATGTGAATTTCTGGCAAGAAATTTTTGCTGTGTTCATTACCTACCCATTTTGTGCTTGAATCCATGCATATGTAGCCGCCTGTTTCTGTTTTTAAATGGTATCCTAAATATTGGCTTTGCATTCTTCACACTGTATTTCCCTTTCTGCTTGAGCTTATCAAGACTGGCAGTATTAAATAAATAAAATAAATAAACAAATACACGGAATTTGCTATGAAAATTTTTCTGCATTCTCAGGCAAACTGAAGAGGAAAAAAAAAACAGTAAACAGGAATTTTACTTCTAAACCTGTACTGCAGCATCAACGGTGGCATGCTTCTCACAGTGCTGCAACAGCACGGCCAGTATTGACATTAGCAGGCAACTGTGGCGATCAAGTTATGCTGCTAAACTAATCTCAAAAAGCTCTTGCTCTTCGCAACAGTAAAGCTGGAACAGAAAGTCTACGAATGCAACAGAAAGTTGACGAATCAGCGACTGTGCCAGCCACGCGCTAACAGCTCGTCTGCTCCATCCTACTATGAGATTACTCATTTTAAAAGCAGATGGCGCTGGGTGTCAGATTTAGGCACCCCCCTCCCCTTTTTTTGGGGCAGCGCAGGTTTCCTATATTGCGTGCTGATGGTGCTGTGTGAGGAAGCCACCCTAACTGGCACTCAGTTCTCTGCAGCCTCCGAGATCGCCACGAGCGACTTCAAAACGACGCTAAATCTTCGGAAAACATCTCCCTGTTTCTCTAGTAAAATCGCCTGAGTTGCTGTCAACTAAACTTCCCTTGCGTGCGTGCTTTTAAGAAATTTTAATCATAAATGGCAGCTATATCAAACAATCTTAGGATTTTTTTACCTGTTAGCTATAACATGCTTCGACAATAGTTAAGAAATGTGCACGATATAAACAAGAGTATCAAAACCCTTTACATCATGCCACCAGGCCTCCACTTCTTGCAGTCGCTGCTTCATGCTTCACGCTGGCTAGGGCTGCGACCCCACTATTTTTCCCCTACTCCTCACTGCTCTTTTACTGTCGTCCCTTTCTCAGCGGCCTGCGCAGCCTTCCGTCGATGTTGATAGCTCGCTTTCCTGTTATTTCTTTTCTTTTCCATGTGCACCACGTGCTTTGTTTATAGTTTATGGGGGTTTAACGTCACAAAGCGACTCAGGCTATGTGGGATGCGTAGTGGAGGGCTCCGGAAATTTCGACCACCTGGGGTTCTTTAATGTGCACTGACATCGCAAAGTACATGGGCCTCTAGAAATTCACATCCATGCAAATTTGACCACCACGGCCGGGATCGAACCCATGTCCTTCAGGTCCGCAGCCGAGCGTGATAACCACTGAGCCACCGTGGCGGCGCCATGCACTTTGTTTCACAGCTCGTAAGTTCGAAAAGTTGGCTTGCCCTCGCAGCTCACGAGCCTGGTGATTAAGCTGTCTCAAAGAGCACCGTTTTACTGTCTTCAATGTCCATTTGGCTCATACTATTGGCTTTGCAATTAAGCTGCGGTGTCACGATTTTGCGGAAATTTGTTGCCATGGCCAATCGCTCTTTACTACTATAACAATTTCTCTATTAAAGGTATCTTTACTGTAAAAAAAAAAAAAGGTACAGGCACCTATGGAACTGCACTTTCACTTCGCTATACCCATGATTTTACTACATGCAAGTTTACTATAGCGAAGTTCCACTGTACACCTTTTCCAAAAGCTAGGTTAGCCAAGCTTGCTTCCATTTTTCATCCGTCTAAAGCTCTTAGCCCCCACAGCAGTAATCCAAAGTTTAAAAATGGCGCTTCAATTTCGAGCTTAAACAATCATACGCCAGTGTAGTGTGGGCACACAGTATGCTCACCACAGGTGGAAACAAAATGTCTAGGTCGGTGACACCAAGGTCGTCAAACTGCACTTTCCCGTCATGAATGGCATCCAGAAACCGTGGCACCACCGACTCTCCATGGGGCAAAAGTCGCACAGCAGGTGCACTGCGGTTCTCTGGAAAAAAAGCGCCAGTCATCACACGGTATGCACTGCACACATCACAGAAGCAACAGCCAAAAGTTAACAAATTTTGGCTAAGTACTCTGACATTTCTTGATACCACATGCAATTAAAATATGAATAAGATAAAAAAAGATTTAAATTTACCGGAACCACTCTCCTTGAACTGCACCACGATATGTTGGCCATCAACATCAGCAACAAGGGCACTGGATGACAGTGGCTTCAGAGTCACACCTTGCACAGGAAACTGCAAAGTTGAGGCAACTTCAGCATTCTGGTTATTCATAAAGTTAGCCATCATTGCTGTCATTAGCCATCGTATTGTTAACATCACAAGAAAACTCTGTTGCCACGGGCTGTGTGTAAATAATAAGAACGTATTTGTCACTAGAACTTTCCCACAAATTGTGAGCCTGCCAAAGCCGAACTAGTGTTTGAAAGGCAGTCAAAGCAGCCACTCAGCTCAACGCTCAATCTAAAGCTACTGAACTCTCCAGCACTCCTCCATTTCAAGTGGCTTACCCGAAGCGTCTAATCAAATCTTTTTTTTTTTCCTGAGGGCAACAGTGAAATGTGCAGTAGCTAATATTGCGTTTCTCTCCTATACTTTCACATATTCTCCTCCCTAAGCACAACTAATGTGGACACAATACACAACCTCTACTCACCATTCGCAGAGTGATATGCTCCAACTGGACACTGTACTTCGCTAAGATGGGACGAAGCACTTCTCCGCACGAGCGACGAGGAACTGCTTTTACACCAAGCATCTTGCTGTTAGGCAGGATCACACAGAACACTGCTCGGGGCTCAACGTGGATCTCCTTGCAGCCGACCAACGTGACATCAACATTAGGGTTGATAGGCTATGAAACAAAAAATAAAGAAAAACCAGGGTAAGGTGTGCTCTAGCAATGAACCTTACAGGGCAGCTAACCTTGTCTGAGCCAGCAATGAAGATGTCCACAACTGAGTACGTGAGTGAGCGCTTCTGTAGCAGCAGCATAAGCATGGCACCAACGGTTTCCCCACGGTGAACTCGAACCACAGTGGAAGAGCCATCGGGGAGTATCACTCTACTGAGAATGCAGTTTGAATCTGGTGCCCCTGGAAGTGACTGTGATGAAAGAAACCAGAGAGACCAGAAATGAATGCTTATCTTCATGTTTATGATAGCTCTAAAATGCTAGGACACGAAAGGAAACATCTTCTGAATTATTAATTTGATAGCAACAGACACCAAACAGTAGCCTACACTGGTTCAACAAAGATTAGTTCAACTGTAGTCCAATATATGGTACAGATGCACAGGTGGTCCGAAGCTGGCAAAGGTGCTAAAATACTAGTTCCCACATTAGCCAATACATCACTGTTTCATTTGCTGAGATGACATCTAGAGGCGTGCCAACATTAAATTTTCGGTTGCGAAGCCAATATGAATAATACCATATTTACTCTCGCAACCTGCATACTTTTTTTCTTTAAATTAGGGCTTCAAAAAGGTGGTGTGCAAATTACGCAGAGATTTCACCAACACATCCTAAAAGACTCTACAAAGGTAATAACGCGCAATATATACCGTGTGTTGCCACCTGTACGTTGACCCCCAACTTACACCCCTCGCTGGCCAGAAAAAGTTGACTAAAAATATAAGACACACAACCCTCCAACCTCATCCCACGTTATGTAGTTCTACGAGGGATGGCATGACGGTGCGTGTGCAGCTCAAAGCAAAAACGTGCAACGATACAACCACAAAGCCAACAGTCACAGGCAAATGGAAATAACAGGTGATAAACCAGCACCCTCGCACGCAGCCTGGCTGACAAGTGGCAAACCGAACAGAAAATGGTTCAGTAGTTTCGGATTCTCGTGCACACTGGCAGTTACCAGAAGTTTGCTCTCGCAACTGTTCGTGTGGGAAAGTGACTGCCAATGTGAGAGAGCCGGGTAATCGGCACGCAATTCTTTAACTCGCCACTCACACCTTTCATAGCTGCACACGGCCGCGTTGACCTCCCCAAGCTTGCCTTGCACACACCCGCATGTACACTGGTGGTCTGGCACAACAGACAGCATAAAATGTGTGAGTAAAAGTTTTTTTTTATTAAAAACCCGGGAGAAAAATTAGGGGTGCATAAATTACGCGTGGGCACAAATTACACGAGCAAATACGGTAATTGCTTGAAAATTGAATTAAATAGTTTCGAATATCAATCATGTGGTTTGAACTTAAGGAGAAACACTTTTCCACAAAGTGCAATGAAAAGAAATACAGTAAACCCTCGATAATTCCAATTCAGTTAATTCGAAATCCTGGATAGTTAGAACTTCTGCGGTCCTGTAATTCCGAACGCAAATTTGACTGGATAACTCAAAGCGGCTGCCTGCACCAGCGAACGTCGAACTTGTGGCCCGGCGCGCAGCTGTTCGTTTCCTCGGCGTAAAGAATGGCAGCCATCTTGAATGTAGCCGTGAACGAGCGCCGGTCGCTTGCTGGTCCTAGAGCACAAATTACGACTGACGAAGCACAACATTAAAAACTTGTGAAACGCAGCCGGCAGTAGTCAAATGCATCTGAGCCAAAGAGAAACTACACGTGAACGGTGTTGCTCTTCCGTCGGCTACCGACACTCCCTGGCATCACTGCCGTTCCAAGTGAAGGGTGCCACTTCGATTGAAACAGCAGCCCTTCCATCAACTATCAGCGCTCCCTTGAGTGCCGAGCGTGCATTTGAAAGTAAAAAAGAAAACTTGTTGGACGCTTGAGCTTCCCTTAGAACACGATTGTGTTATCAGGCCACCACCGCTTATCAGCAACCGCAGTCTGCAGCCACATGTGGGGAGTGTGGAGTGTCAGTTTGCTGGTTATCAATAGCCACCATCGGCCGCCGCCCGCGTGGGGAGGGGATTGAAGTTCTGCGCGTTGACATAGCAGCTGCTCAAGGCCAGAACCAAGAGCGATGCGACGGAGCCGCGCAGCAAAAATGCAACCATGCTGTAGCATGCCCGATATCTCGTTTGTCTCGCCTTCACTTACAGTGCCATGTTTTCGTTTAGTTTGTAAGTCGACCCCCCAGTTCAGATTTTCAAATTTTGAAAAATAGGCCGATTTACAATCGTGTAAATAAGGTATATTGCAAATTTTGTTTACACCCATTATGAGCATAATTTGCTACACCTGTAAGCCTACTAGGCACTAAATAAGGGAGGGGAAATCATATAGCAGAACCAGTAATAATCTTGTCGCAGGCTAGCTAATATCTTGTTCACAACTCTTTGCACAACATCATTTTGTTGAGTGAACAAAGTCTTATTTTTGACTTAAGGCTTACATAAAAGGAGCTTACTGAATACTGTCAAGAAGCACAGTAAGGTGGCCAGATACTCCCTTACTGGAATAGTGAAGTCAGTGAGGACTGACTACTGGAGGGGCAAGGCGTAGGACAATGCTGGCGAAACAGACAAAAAGCGGTAACTTGAGCTACAACGTGAGCGGGATCATCCCTTCTACGCTCCCTCACATGCCTGGCTGCGTAATGTCACTCCAGACACAGCGTTCATGACTGCACATAGCCCGCTTAACCCTCATGTGTCTGGGCTGCAACCCTCTTTAAGGGCCTCAAACACTGTCGCAAACCAAAGGCGTGAAAACACTACGTGTCTGGCATGGTTTCGTTTCCCCTACGTATGGTTTCGTTTCCCATGGTCTACGCTGTTTGGTTGCGCGGGCATGCTGCGATGTTCATGTATCCTTTGTAAGCTTCCTTCATGTCCTCTGTGTATAAAGGTACATAGCTTCTATATTCTAATAGACGAAAAATTGTCAAGAATGAAAGCAGTCACTGGAAAACAACCACAGCAATGCACGCAGAACTGCATGCTGTCGTTTGCAAGCCCCACTTCCGTGCACACTGCATCTCTGTTATGATCGAAAACAAGAGGTTCACTGGAACCTGTTCACTTTCATCGCCAGCACGTTTATGGCCAATCGTCGACTGCTACGAGGCACGTCGCAATGCCATGCCCTGTAGTGCTGCACTTTGTTTTCCAACGCGTGAGTGCGCAGCTGCCGTCGGAGCATTGGTTTTGTGCAAGACAGCCATTTCAGACACCATTCATTATTTCAATTCCAAATGGGTACTTTTCCACCTGAATAGTATACCCAGGCCTCAAGAAAGGCAATTCATTAGTTTTCAAATGGAAAACACCAATGGTTAATTTTTTTACACCCATGCACAAACATTTCCAGGATCTGCAATATTGAAATGACAGAATTCATGAAATCAACATCCTACAAATCATAAAACAATTCCAAGTTTCCAAGATGCACACGATACAAAACATTCAGAAAAAATATTGCCATCAGTACTGGTGGCAAAATCTGTGCACACGAAAATGGCAGAAGACGTGGCATTAAGGTCACTCTTTTGTGAAATACTGTTTGCTGCATTCACTAGTTAGCATGAAAGAGTACGCCACATGCAACATGAAGGATGCTAAATTCTCCTGAAACTAAGAAATCGGTGATAGGCAGTGCACACTGAGAAAAACTTGTGCAAGTTCAAAATGTACTATATCGTGTACAAAGTGTTTTTTGCAAGGGTTAACATTTTAACGTAACAAATACTCCGCGATGCTTGGCTGTGAGTTCAGGTGAATTCGTAATTTCTGAGGGTTTGAGAGGTTCAAATACAGTAGAGTCTTGATGACACAAATTTCTTGGGAGCAATGAGAAATATTTATATCATCCAAAATTCGTATGACACAAAACAAGCCGACTTGAATACGAAAGCAAAGAAAATACAACTTTATTTTGCGTGATTATTTTCAGCTGAACAAGTCTATATTGTTCGTCTGGACCACTTTTCCCTTGATGCTGCCGAGTAAAATCCAACAAACTATGCAAAGCCATGCATTCTTCATGACTAAGCCCCGCTACCCAACAATGGCGCAGAGCATCAATGGTGCTAAGCCTAGCTCTTTCGCTAAGTCGGCTAACTTCCTCTGTGGATCTTCAACTTCCTTCAGGATTTACAGCTTATCCTTAGAAGAAAGGGCTTTCATGGAAGGGGGGGAGGAGCAAGACTTCAAATGTGTTTTGTTTATTCAAAACTGTTTTTATTTATAAGTTTATCCAATTTTATTTTTTCTGTTAATACTTTTCCCATTCTATACTGTTCAAAGGTGTATTTGTTTAATGCATACAAAACTTAAAAGTCAAGTGGGCATCTCTATAAACATCTAAACAAGACGAGTGATCAACTGCATTAAAAAAGTTTTCCCATTGCTTCAATTCTGTTAATCATGCTCATGAACAGGGGTCAGTCATTCAATGACTTTTGTTAGGATTTGATTTCTTTAGGTGGCTCAAATCAAAAACTTTAAGGCTGAACACAGAGTCAACAACAGTAGGACACCGATTTATCGGACTCCAATACAGTCGAACCTCGTTATAGCAAAGTTGAAGGGGAATGGCAATTACCGTATTTATACGATTGTAAGTCGACGTATTTTTTTCAATTTGAAAATCTGAAGTGGGGGGGGGGGGGGGGGGTCCGACTTACAATTGAAACGAAAACATCGCACTATAAGTAAAGGTGAGAAAAACGAGATATCAGGCATACTACAGCGTAGTTGCATTTTTGCTGCGGGGCTCCGTGCATCGCTCTTGGCGCTGGCCTTGAGCAGCTGCTATGACAACACGCAAAACTATCGATAAGCAGCAAACTGGCACCCCACACGTGGCTGCTGACTGCAGTTGCTGATAAGCGGCGGCGGCCCAGTAATGCAATATCGTTCTACGGGAAGCTCAAGCATCCAAAAAGGTTTTTTTATTTTCAACTGCATGCTCGGCGCTCAAGGGAGCAATAGTTGATGGAAGGGCCGCTGTTCCAATCGAGACGGCACCCCCACTCGGAGCAGCAGCGATGCCGGGGAGCGTAGGTAGCCGACGGAAGAGCCGATGCCATTCACGCGTAGTTTCTCTTTGGCTGACGCATTTGACTACTGCCGGCCGCATTTCACAAGTTTTTAATGTAGTGCTTCGTCAGTCATCATTTCTGCTCCAGGTCTGGCAAGCGACCAGTGCTCGTTCACGGCTACATTCAAGATGGCTGCCATTCTTTACGCCGAAGAAACGAACAGCCGCGCGCCAGGCCGCAAGTTCGACGTTCGCAACGGGTGATACAGGTGTGGCAGCTGCAGCGAGGAAAATTCTCAGCTGTTCCATGCGATGTAGTGATGTGACTGTTTGTGAAGTGCGGGATTTCACTGGACGACGTTAGGACGACATGCTGTGGGACCGCAGCAATGATCACGATGGCAGCGTTAGTGAGGACGATGGCGCAAGTGTGGACCAAGTGTCCAGTGACTAATACATTTTCGTTTTGGAATGTGCCCATGGGCACGCCTGCACGTGGCAGCTGATAGCGGCTGGCGATAAGCGGTGGCCGCTAGATAATGCTTTTGCGTTCAACTATTCAAGGCCAAGCTTAAACAACCTCGGAAGTTTTTTTTTTTTTTTATCGGAAATGTGATTTGGGGGGTCGACTTGCAATCATGTAAATACGGTACTTCATTATAGTCAAGCGTTGACCAAGCTTCAAAAGGGAATCGTCATACCTTTGTTATATCCATTATTTCATTATAAACCATTTCATTATAACGAGGTTCGACTGTAATTCGTACTTGCAAGATATTTTGAACTTTGCTGAGAAACCGTCACGCATCTCACAGTAACGTGTACACATCGAAGACTGACATACACACCAGCCATACTGCGGAGATCGTTTTTCGACGAAAAGTTAGTTTTTTTCGACCTAACGTAGATGCGAGCAGACATAGCTGTCGCAAGCAACTGGCTCTTCACCGCATGAAAGGAGTCATTTTGTATTTACAAGAAGTCAGACAGACTGAATTGGATAGGGTTGGCTATTTGTTTTCTCATTGTTGCCACACGAGTCATAATATCACATCCTTCGCAAACATTGAGGTGGCCTACAAAGAAGAGCACACAAGCCTGGGTGAGTGATCGCATTGAAAACAGAATAGCTGCAGCATCCACCGCTGCTTAGACGACGCCACCCTTGGTGCGAGGGCAGGGTGCAGTCGGTGGTGCTCACTTCTGTTCACTTCTACCCGTGGGTTCCCTCCCTCTACCTCTCTGACCACTGCTGCCTCCGGAAATTCTTGCTTTTCGCGGCATGCATTGCGGCACATTCGTGGTACCCCAATTTGCAGCTGCATCGCACAGTCTAGTCGATGTGACATGAGGTGGTGCAGACATAAAAGCATGACCTTGGCTCAGATACAACCTAACACCGCTGCTTGCAAATAGAACGCGGCAAACGCCAAAGTTCGCGATTTTTAGATCGGTTTTTCGCAGCAAAGTGATTTTTTTGAAGTCCACAAATTTTCGAATGGTCCAATTATTCAGGCCATTTTTCGGACTCCGCAGAGACCGAAAAATTGGTCAGCGACTGTAGCTCAGCCATTCTATGCTTTACATTAGCAACACCCTAAAATTTAAGCATATGTCAGAATTCTTACATAATCGTAAACATGGGGTGGGGCGCACCCTCTCTGGAGAAATGTTTGAGAAACAACTAACAGCTGACCCCCCCCTCCTGTTCCGGAGTCCCTGCTTTAGTACAGCAAAGTAACTGTGCGTACACTTGCCACACCACCCCAGCCACTTGTGCAGAGCAGGAAAGCTTGCCACCTGCCTTCAGAGTAGGCACTGCTTGGTTCAAGAGGAGGTTTGATATATCCTTTTTTGGCTTGGTTATTTTTGGCCTAAAAAGTCTGCAATTCTTGTTTGAATCTTTTTTCACTTGGCATGTCACCAAGTAGTCCCCAGTGAATGGCATCATTATCACCAGGTGCCCGCTGGCAGCCGCTAGGAGGTTTGCCTGTTAGTATCATCCACCACAGCAGCTTGAGAAATTGTTCACCCCATCCTGAACTGTAACGAATTATGTATAGCACACTGTGGCCAGGACATTTCTGAAAGTCATACGATCGCGAAATTCGAATCAACTGTAATCGCACCATCAAGATTCTGCTGCACTTCGAATATTTGCGCACCCCTAGTGACAACAACTTTGAAAGTTGAAGGAAAAACACAGTAAAGAGGGGGGGGGGGGGCTTGAGTTGAAGAATTATAAACGGCATTCACCTCACGTGAGGCTGAACAGAGCAGTCCCAGGCTAGCTTCACTGCTAGCTAGGGAGGAGTGGCTGCTGGCGAGGTCAGAAGCTGTGCTTTCCTTGGGCACTTTTTTTTTCTTGGAGGACCTTCTTGCCCAGGCAGCTCGTTCACCCAATTTGCTGCCCACCAACTTGAGGTCTGCACAACATAATGTATGAAGTTCAAATTGGTAAAAACAAAGGCAACAATTGCAGTTGTGGCAATATGATGCAAGCACCTACTGTATACTGCAGATTAGAATTCTGTGTTTTTTCTAAAAATAACGTTCTAAAGTTGGGGGGTTGACTTATAATTGGAGTCGACCTATATGCGGGGTGAAAAGTACGTAATGAACCCACTCGCATAATGAACCCATTGTCCATTTCTGTTGTTGAGAATTTACCTTTTTTTTTAAGCGTTACCTTCTCTTAGCGTGTTCCTCAGTGTTGCATCGTCCGCAGTGTAGACCTTGACAGCGCGCAGATAACATCATGGCATGGACAAGATCACCTATGGGGATGGCACGCTCGGTAAACTTGGTAGAGTGCCAAGACGCTGTGCGCCCTTAACAGGAGTATCGGCAGCGGTGGAGTGCTGGCTGCAAGCCGATACGGTCTGTACGGCGTTTTCCACGTGCGGCATCTCGGTACCACTCCCAACAAACAGCAGCAGCAGTGGTTCACAAGATAGCGATGACCGCAACTGAGTCCTTCTCACAAGCGATGACGAGATGCAGGAGATGCCTCATGGACAAATAAATATTTCTTTGCATGAATCGTGTCCTCTGAAAACCTTATTGGCAAGCTAGGGCTCCAGGGTCAGACAAGAGTCGACCTACAATTGGAGTCAAATTTTTTTGGGCCTGTACATGTGGGTGCTACATTTCTTCACTACTGCCCAGACAGACAGGAAGTGTACAGAGTGGTAACACAGTTTTGGAAATCAGGCCATGCTGAATAAAATGAAGTTATTTAAAAATTTTATAGCTTCAGTACATAATTTTTATATATGTTTCATTTTAAACTTAAATTTTATTGATTTCTGAGCATGAAAGTAGTAGCATGCAAGCAGGATAAAAAATCTCCATCGCGCTTCAAGAACTACCTTGGGCTTGATCGCGATTCAACTAGCCATGTAGCAGTGCCACATCTTCATTTGAGTTCGGTCCCGACCGACTTGACCACAATCATTAGTAGTATATTATATCTAAGGGTTGGACTTTTCGGTTTAAACTGAAAAAAAAAAAAAGATAAAGGTATGACATGTTCAGTTTTTGAAATTCAGTTCTGACCGAAAAAGGTCAGTATTCTCGGCGTGCAAGGCATAGCTAGCTGGCTTTTGAGTACTAGTTACTGTCAGGCAAAGCTGAAAATTCACTAAGCAGGGAAGCCATCGGCGTGATGCTGCAGTGGTATTGTTGGATAAACAGTGCAGTTGTGCGATTTGAGGTACTGAACCACCTTCTCACTATCTGTTAACTAAGCACTGTCTGTTCGCTGTCATCAGCCGCTTAGAGCAGTTAATCGGTTAAGTATGTTTATCAACTGCATGTAGGACACTGACGTGAAACTGTGCATGGGCATCATGAAAAACAATCATCTTCTGGCTACTGACCCGACTGAGTGGGAGTTCCATTGCTGCCATCAACACGCAGACAATGTGATGCCCCACCCTCTCGCTCAACCCAGCACAACCCGACAACATGTCACCCTAGTTCTTAGAAGTAAACTCCACATGCGGTCTTGCCTGCAGTCTCATTTAACCTGTGTTACTTTTTTTAATGACAATGGCAATTCCTTCTAGAAGTACAGCTCCGAGTACAGTCGATGCCGGATATATCGAACCTGGATATATCGAATTATTGCCTATATCGAACAGTTGTAAAATCCTCTCGGGAATTTCATGCAAAAGTATTGCAAAACTGTTTGCGTTTATCGAACTCCGTGCCACGCCGCGCCCCCGCAAGTGCACTTCTCCCACTATGCCCCACCCTGGAAGTGGGCTTCTCCCATCGCTGCACACTCCTGCAAATGGGCTTCTCCTAATGGAGTTCACGATCTTCCCGAAATCTCATCTCGTGCGCGGCGCTGGCTTTGGACACCTTCGGGCGGAGCTGCACAAGTAAGAGTCACGTGATGAGGTCTCTGTGGGGTTTGAACGGAAATGGGAATGGCCATAGGGGCATGTAAGGGGCTGGGAAAAGGGAAACCGTACTGGCTGCAGGCCCGCAGGTGCCCCCCGATTTCTGCATGCTGGTTGGCTGACTCCACTGGCGTAGCCAAAACAAGCGACGTCAGCAAGCTGTTACCAACGTTTTGGCCATTTTGGCTGTCACTGCTGTCAGTGCTACTTGGGCATGTGACTGGTGTGGTATGGTGCAGTGGTCGTTCTTGTCGCTTTGTTCGCGAGGCCAATGTTAGTTCGCTTGTGACTTGTGCTCTGCCAAGCATTTTCTTTTCCCTTTGGTCGCATCTTGGGGAGCCATGAACGCGAAAAAAACCGCAAGAATTTGGACTTGGCAACAAAGGCGGGCATCATTCGACGGGTGGAGGACGGCGAGAAAAAGTCGTTGGTCACCTATGCGTTTGGAATTCCTCGCAACACGCTGAGTACAATCCTGAAGAACAAAGCCGACGTGAAGCTGAAGCCAGTGTAATCCAGCAGCCCTGGAGCATCTCGTATGTGTGCTCCGGCCTAAGACAAGGTCAAAAAAGCTTTGTACGCCTGGTTTTTAGAGACACGTGCCAGTAACATTCCTAGCGATGGCCCTATGCTCATGGAGGAAGCGAAATGGTTTGCTGTAGCCTTCGGAGAAGAGAGCTTCACTAGTGACACTAGTTGGCAGCCGCATTTTAAGAGTCGCTACAGCGCCGAAGGAAAGATCCTTTCGGGTGAAAGCAATGGTGAAAGTGAGGGTGAAAGCGAAACAGGTGTCTAGACACAGAATATGACGGTGCTGGATGCCTGTACAGTGAGTTTCGTGAGCTCTCAGCATTCGCAGGCGCCATCCCATGTGGCGTAGCAACACAAGATTTTGTCGGTGCTGAGAACGACATGCAAGTGATTATGGATCGTGCTGATGCGGACCTGAGTAGTGGCGAAGATTCAGGCGAAGAGACGCAGCCGCCATGCACTGTGGCTGAACTTGCATCCGCATTCAGCGTCATTCGTCACTGTTGTGGCGCAATAGAAGGCACTAGACTTTCTCATTTAGATAATATCAACAAGCTTGAGTACAGCTTAATGAACTTTATGGTGCAGAAGAAGAAGCAGGCTAAGCACATGGATTTTTTTTTCTTGCGAAATAAAGTGTGGTAGTCGTGGAGCTGTGCTTTCGTTTTTTGTGGACTTTGGAGGAGCAAATCGATAAGTTCCCACTTGTCACGATCACGGGGAAATTGTCCGAGAGATGCGCATTTTTTAAATAAGCATCTAATAGGCGTATTTTATACTTCAAATTAGTGATATATAGAACTTTTTCGCGATTCCCTTCGAGTTCGATATATCCGGGATCGAGTGTACTATTAATTGCACAATAATTAGTGGTAAATACGTTCATGCTGTCAAAAATGTCGAGATGGACTCAAGTGACTTTTGACCACTGAAGATTGCCACGTTAAATCACTGAAAAAAGTCAGTAATTCATAGATCGAAAATAATATTCACCAAAAACAACCGAAACTTGCAAAATAAACGAAAAAAGTTGCCCAAATTAGAAAAAAATTAAAACTGAAAAGTGCAACCCCTAATTACATCATTATCAAAGGCAACTGCGGCACTTATGTCCATTCACTTTCCGAGCTTCTGTGCTCACTAAGTTACGTATTCTTACATCCAGTTCACTGCGTCATGCCACCTAACTATCTGAGGTGCCATATGCCATGCAGCCATTCATTTCTTATCCGCAACTGTATACTGGCTACGCCAAAACCAGTGGCAGATCACAGCAGCAGTGAAGTGATCCATTTTGATGAATGGCTGATCAAGCCGAATAGCGTGATTAATAGTTTGCAGCCACCCAGCAGTGCACCTTAACGCTGTACCTTAACGCTGACCAGGTTATATAACCCTGCCACAGGGGCCACAGTGTAAAAATCAAGCTAACAATTGCAGGTAGAAACAGAATTAACCCGAACAAAAACCAAGCCTCATTCATAGCAAAGGCCAATTCATGCATGGTCAAGCCATTTAATACAAAGACAGCTCACTCTTGTGCCATGGCAGAAAGGACCTGCGCCGCTTGTCCTCCTTGTGAAGTTTCCACACCTCCTTCTCGGCTTCCGGAAAGACGGGCTCACCCTGCACCTCACGCAGCATACACTGCTTGAACAGTTCCGACTTCAGGAAGCGCTGGTAGCAGTCAAATTTCATCAAGTTGAAGATCTGCTTTTGAGCTGGCACAAAGAGATCTGGCGCTCCCTCTTCGAGGCCTTCTTGCACAGCCAGCTGTGCCCTGCTGTCAACATTAACAGGCTCTGGTGCCCCTGAGCCCAAGTGCTTCTGGTAGATGGCACTGGCAGCCGTCTTGCGCTGAATATAAAGACCAAACACTTGTTACTACTGGGTACACTTGGTACTAGCATAAATGCTAAGAGTTCCGAACATGGCATGCAAGGCTGTTAAAGTGCACTTTAAGGACACGAGTCAATCGAGAAGTGAAATTAACAGCAAGCCCCATAAAAACACTACTGGAATGGCACGTAATAGGAAAATTTACCAGGTTATATTACACAAAAAAAGCTGCGCAAACAAACAAACAAACAAGTCTTGAGCACGGGTCACTTCATGTAGTTGCCCCATGCATGCAGATGTACCCCAACAAAATGAATGCAGACTAAATTATCACAGACTAAAGGATAAATGCAAATACCGTAAAAACCGGAATATAGGTCGAACTTTTTTTCAAAAAAAACATGGTGAAAAGTCGACCCCCGTCTTATATACCGGTCATTGGCGGAAAAAATACGGAAGTCTTGCAACAATGGGTGGCTGAAGTCAACAGCCTCCATCACCATCGCCATCAGCAGCAGTGCCGCCATTTTGCGTTTCAGTAGATGCAAAGTAGATGCTAACGGCAATTTACCGTCGCCTTCAAGAAAAACACGATTGAGTACGAGGAAGCTCACGGGAACCTGGCGGCACAGCGCGAATTTGGAGTATCCGAAAAGAGCATTCAGTACTGGCAGAGGCAGAAGCTGCGTATTATAACTTGCAGCAACCAGAAGAAAACATCATTTCGTGGGCAGACCGTAGTGTATCGAGAATAGGAAGGAAACGTTGCTCTGCGAGCAAGATCGCTGCCTGTGACTGCCGAATGCATCCGCGTGAAAGCGGCAGAGATCGCGCGTGCCTCTAGACTCGCGAGGGCGCAATTCAAAGGCTCGCCATCCTGGTTGCGGCGATTCATGAAGAGGAGGACTTTGCTCTACGGCGCCGTACTTGCCTGTGCCAGAAACAAACACGCGGGCCGATTGGTGCGCGATATTGTTAAAAAAATTGCCGGGTGTACATACAAGCAGCATTTAAATGAAATTAAATACTGTCACCATTGTGCAACCTCTCGAGTCGCATTTGTTTCAAAGTAAGGATGTCTTTCGGTACTTTTCCCATTGAAAAAGATCTTTTTCATTTTTAGAATTGGTTAGTTAGGGGGTCGACCTATAGTCCGGTTTTTACGGTAATTCTTGCAAAAATTGCTAAAGAACACAGGTGAAGCATACACTACGTTGCAGCAGAGACTCGCGAGCATTCATGGAAATGAAGTGCCTGTTCACTCAGCAGGAACTTGATGCATGCAATTCGAAAGGATTCATATTAGTAGTTTATTGAAATCAAAATAAAGCGGAAGAAAAAGACGTTGCTAGCCACGGCATCTGCTATCAAATCTTACAGCACCAGAGCTACAGCTAGCGGAAATAAAAGGGGCAGGGAGGGCAAACGAAAGAGGCCTGCGATAGAAAGAACACAGGTAGGCTGACACTTATAAAATATACAAAATATATATAGGCTGGAGTATAGAGTGAAGTTTTTCCCATGCACGATATCACACTGGATGGAATGCATTACCGATCAACTCACCATTTATATCGCCCAGACCTGCGATATGTTGAACTGTGATTTGCCTTTTCTTTGTAATTATCGATGTGCTACTGGATTATGTATTTTTTTCTTTTCTTTTTTCTGTATATTAATTGTACTAAACTCTGCTGCTTGAGCATGGTATGCCTGCAGTATTTCTTAAATAAATAATAAATAAACAGAGTGCGGCGCCAGCAATACAAATGGCGCCTCTTGTGCGGGAGCACACGCATTGCCTCACACGCCTGTAAACACCACAAGAGGCCACTCTTTGCGAGCGGGGCCACGCACACACACATGCCCTCCTCGCATAAAAATTCAGAATTTATTTTCAAGCGATGTTAAAGACAACCACATCCAGCCACGACCAGCATTAATGAAATCACCAGGCAAAAGATAAGCACTATTGCTGGTAACCACTTGTGAAGCACAGGGTTGCACGTTACGATGACCCATGTCAATGCTAATTCTCACAAGCAGCAATGGGAACGCGTCTTTTTGACCACACTTGACTTATATAGACAACAACTTTAGTCGCAACATCCGCCAAGTGTGCAGCCCAGTTAATCACTGATAATGTGGACCCGCATGTTAAAGTGTCAAAAAAAAGGAGAATAACATGCGGATCCACATTATTATGTAGTGATTAGCTGGGCTGCACACTAGGTAGGAACAGAACTAGGACAACCGTAATAAGCAGCAGCCACTTCAATGCAAGGAGTCCAGCTGGCACTTCTGTGCATTTTTATGCTGCATCAACATTTTTGGCGAAAAAGATCGGTGGCAAGAACGGTGTTTTCTGTGTCGAATGTTCTTCGTGCGAGAGCAGAGAAGCTTTTGTGGCCAAGCGCAGCACCAGCAATGCTATCTGTTGGCTAAGCACTTTCATCTTGTACATAAAAAGGAAACTATAGAACTGGCTACAAACGCACGGTGTTGGCTCCGTCGTTTTTCGGATGGAGCCACGGCTAAATCTTCTTCACCCCTACAAGACCGACGCCTTTCAACGCAGCAAGCAATCTGGATTACGTGGACACCAAATTTCGCCAGGTGGGCCCAAGTTTGCTAATTTTACGGCCGAATTTCACCCGGGCGACGCAGTTTGGCCTAACGACGTCGGGCACACCGACGCGCGGCGACGTGGAACCGGCCTCCCAAGGTAAAATGGCTGACCCTGCATCATTCGCGAGGGGTTACGATCCCGACGGCATGATCTGGACGACAGTTTCAACATCAGAAGGGGACAACTCCGCTTCTGTTCCGAAATTTCGGCACCAATCTCTCAGCGAAGCGGTCGCGCGCCGCTCGATCGTTCAAGAAAACCTTGCGGCGTCCATAGCTGCCCCGGCCTCCGGCACACCGGCTGGCAAGACGCAGACTCCTGCCTCGCGCACTGCAGGAAGCAAAGGCAAGGCCCGTCCTAAGTGGAAGCCTCGCCGATTCCCAATACCGGGACCAGACGACTTCGTGGTTGTGCTCAAGTCATGCAAACATATGTTGCTGCACCAAGCCTTTTCAGAGAATCGCTACGGCGCCGCCATTACGGCCTACCTCAGGCCAGAGGTAGCAACGTCTGTCACGGTTCTACCATCCCGTGAACAAAACCTCATTGTGATTTACACTTGCGGCGGCTGATCGGCTCCTCGGGGACATCTACATTAACACCGAGCATGGGAAGATTCCCACGGATACCTTCGACAAGACGGAGGCGATGTCTGCCACGGCATCATCACCGTCAGCAACTCGGACACTACTGAATCGCTTCGGAAGCAGGTGCAGTGGAAGACAGGCACCATCGCCGAGGTTAGGAAATTCGACTCCTCTAACAAAGCTCGCATCACCTTCGCCGGGAGGGAAAAACCGCGGTTTGTGCACTACGAGAACATGCTCATCCCTGTGCAAAACTACTACCGTACGATCCCGGCCTGCGGCCAGTGTGGGGCCGTTGGCCACCGAGTGGATGCTTGTCCCAACACGCAGCCGAACACGTGCGGTCTGAGTGGGCAACAGGCCCCGCTTCAGGAGGGTGTCCGGGCCCCTCACGAGTGTGTGCCGCGGTGCTCGGTTTGTGCCGGTACACATGCCACTAACTCGCGGGAGTGTGCGGCAAAATTCTGCAAGCACAAGATGACCACCCCAAAGAAAATTGCTGCCAAGAAGAAGAGCCGCCACCTTGGCCGCCCCAGTGAGTTACCAAGCCGGGACAACAACACCGGCAAGCGCCCGTCGACGCAGCCGCCACCACACGGCGACACTGGAAAGCAGTCGACAGCGCCACCACACGATAAGACCAGGGCCTGGGTCAACGTCGTGAAACATGGAACGCAGGTGAGCGGCACGGACAGAGCTGCCTCCTCCTCCCCTCCTTCCTGCCCCCCCCCCCACCCCGCGGCACGCAGTGCCGAGCAAAATTGAAATGCTGCTCGAGAAAACTGCGCTCTTAGAATCGCAATCAAAACAGCCTATCACTCCCCCCTCTCGCCCCGCTACTGAGGCAATGGAGAGTGAGCCCGCGGCACCGAACACAGCACTGAACGCGGAGCTGCACTTCAGGCCCGTCTAGAGGCCCGCATGGACGCCCGTTTCAATGCCCTAGAAAGTCAAATTTCCGTGCAGTCACCTCCGCGATCGCCAAAATGACCGAAATTGTACCCACAATAGTCGCACAGCACATCGCACAATCTTCGCGTGGCGTTCGGCGAGTTGGCGGTCTGGCCGGTATCCCAAAATGCGTCGCGCCATGGAAACTTTAGCAGAAGACGACGACAGCTGCTCGCTCTCCGGAATAGAGGATGGCCCCCTCACCGCGAGTGCTGGCTCCGGAGCAGCGTCCCTACAATTGACCTCTCATCTAACTGACTATGGCGGACAAGCCTCAAATTAGGCGCTCTCCTCATACCAATTCGGCCACCCCTATCCTAATCACCCAGTGGAACTGCCGCGGATTCTGTTCCCATGCCAAGTGGGTGAACCTCCAGCTTTTCCTGTCAACATTCGATTCACTTCCTGCGGTGGTTGCCCTAAAGGAGCCAGGTAGCGGCGCAACCCTTACAAATTATGTTACGTTCCAGCAGGACCCCTCTTCCTGCATCTGCGTGCACAAAAATTATACAGCCAACTTGGTTGATTTGGACCTCAATGCTGCATATTCCTATGTGATGGTCACTCTTCCGCTTAAGAAAAAAAACGCATCCTTACATATACTTAACATCTATTGTTCTCCCAAGATAACTTTCGCAGCCCTCTTCAGTCGCGTCCTGAAGGCTGCGGGCAGTGACCCCCTGGTGATTGTGGGCAACTTCAACGCTCAAAGCACACTCTGGGGGTACGTGCGTGAAGAGAAGTGCGGCCGCAAGCTAGCGGAACTTGCGTCCACGCTGGGCCTGACCCTTCACACCGACCCTGCACATCCAACACGGGTGGGTAACTCCGTGACTCGGGACACGTGTCCGGAACTTACCTTCACCAAAAACATAAGACACGCAGAATGGGCCAACACCGGGGAAACCCTCGGCAGTGACCACTGCATACTCGACACCAGCGTCAGAACCAAACCACTGGCAAGATCCCGCGCCCAAGCACGCCTACCGACTGGACAAAGTTCCGGCAAAACTACACTAATTCGGCCTCTATTCACGAACAAGGCTACCACGCGTGGTCACAAGAATTGGTTACACACCTTCGTTCGGTAGAAACTCAAGTTCAACTATCAGAGGCCACGCCGGAGGTGGGCAACCACCTCCTGCACATCTGGGAGGCACGGCACAGCCTCGTCCGCAGATGGCGCCGCCAAAAACATAATCGGAAGCTCAAAATTCGCATCGCCGAGCTCACCCAGCGGGCGGCTGATTATGCGGCACAGCTCGCCGACTCGAATTGGGTGGATCGGTGCAACACGGCCGCTAGACATATGTCTAGCTGGAGCACTTGGCGTCTCTTTCGCACCTTGATCGATCCGACTAAAACCAGAGCCGAGACACAAAAACATCTCCAACGGGCTATCCATAGCTTTGACGGAGATACCTCTAAATTACCATGGAAACTACGCGATCAATACCTCTGCATCCAAAAGGACCCCCGAGGGCCAGCGTACTCGTATGCAGGTTCCGAGAACGCGGAACTGGATCAACCGTTCCAGCTCCACGACCTGAAGGCGGCCTCGAGTAAAATGAAACGAGGAACGGTGCCGGGAAGAGACAAAATAACTGTGAAATTACTTGCCAACCTTCTCGACCCAGCCTACGAGACACTCCTCGCATATATAAACTCAATCTGGCAAGGTGAGGCACCCTTCCCAATCGAAAGGAAGACCGCCCTGGTCACCTTCATTCCTAAAGCCGGCAAAACCATAAACACTGACAACCTCCGCCCCATCTCCCTCACGTCTTGTGCGGGAAAGCTGATGGAGACTATGGTGCGAGACAGGCTGTCCGAGTTTTTGGAAAACTAAACTGTATTTGCAAACACCATGTTTGGGTTCCGCCCGCACCGGTCCGCGCAGGATGTCCTGCTTCAACTAGCCCGCGAAATTCTGAATCCCGTCGAATACCCCCTTAATGACAAGGTAGTACTCGCCCTCAATTTGAAGGGGGCTTTTGGCAATGTAACACACGACGTAATTCTGACGCACCTCTCCCAAACCAACTGTGGACACAACACATTTCAGTACATTAGGCAATTTCTCTCCGACTGGCAATCGTATATCCGGATACAAGATGAAGAACACGGCCCCTACCAATTAGGTACGAGAGGTACCCCGCAGGGCGCGGTACTCTCACCTCTACTATTCAATTTGGCAATGATGAAACTTCCGGCGCAGTTGGAAAGTGTCGAGGGCATACAGCATACGCTATATGCCAACGACATCACCATCTGGACTAAGCGCGGATCAGTAGGAGACATTGAAGCCAGCGGCGGACCTGCAGCAAGCGGCGGAGATTGTGGACGCTTACGCCCGCCGCTGCGGCCTCGAATGCTCCCCGGCCAAATCGGAATTTGTGCACATTCGACCCTCGACGAAGTGCACTACCAAAATCGAACTGTCCCTAGCGAGCTGACCCATCCCAGAACACGCTGAGATCAGAGTACTGGGTCTCTTTATCAATAAACACCGCCGTGTCGACACAACACTGGCCAAATTGCGCAAGGTGGGGAACCAGGTGGGCCGCATGATCCGCCGGGTTTCCAATAACTGCGGGGGGTTACGGTGCAAAAATGCTTTACGGCTGGCACACGCATTCGTAACCAGTCGAGTCTTGTACTCGACTCCTTACCTACATCTTCGCAAATGTGACGAGAAAGCCCTTGGGGTGGTTCTCCGTAAGACTTACAAGCGTGCTCTCGACCTCCCGGTCACCACGTACAACCAGCGCCTCCTGGGCCAGGGGATGGTCAACACCTTCGTGGAGCTCTGAGAAGCACACTTGACAAACCACTACACAAGACTCTCAAAGACGCCGTCGGGTTGCCACCTGCTTGCCCGACTTCACATCCACCATCTAACACTAACGGAAGAGCGCGTGCGCATCCCCGAAATCTCGAGATACGACCTGCACGTACGCCCTCTTCCGGCCAACATGACACGAGACGACCATAGTGGCCGGCGCCTCGCACGGGCAGAAGCCTTGGCACGCTACCATGAAAACAAACACGGAGTATTTTACGTGGACGGCACCGGCCCACATCATGAGGGTTGGTACACAGCCGCAGCCGTCCACCAAAACACCGCAGTGAACAGCCTTACGTTCAAAGCTCAAGACATTACACATGCGGAAGAGGTAGCAATCACGCTCGCCGCCGCCGATCAGGACTCGTGGGTCATCATTACCGACTCGCGGGGGGCCTGCAGGAACATCGAAAGGGGCTTTATTCCCTATTTGGCATACCGAATTCTTCAACACAGTAATTATCTCGGGGCTCCCGCGTCCCGCACAATAGTATGGACTCCCGCGCACACGGGTCTCGAGGGCAACGAAGCGGCCGACGGCGCTGCCCGCGTGCTCACTCTCCGGGCATCACCCTCGCCTCCCACCGATGCGGACTCCGACCTTAATCCGACTTTTACCTTCAAGGAAATCATCCAGTATTACCAATTCGGCCATAAAATCTTTCCTAAGCCCTGCAATGGCCTCACGAAGGCGGAGGAACACTTACTCCTTCGCCTTTATACTAAAACACTTCTGTGCCCGGCAGTCATCAAACATTTCGACCCTGCGTGCACAGGGGAGTGCCCGCACTGCAGGGAAAAGTCTTCGGACATTTACCACATGGTGTGGGCATGCCAATCAACTCCGCATCTTCCCCCCTATCCCCAACCCTGCCCGGGAGGACTGGGAGGGGGCCCTGCTCGGCTGCTCTGACCTGGCGAGCCAAAAGACCCTGGTCGGGCGCGCCCGAGCAGCAGCTACCGCCAATGGGCTGCTGTAATGAGCAGCCCACCTAGCATTTATAAGGAACGGACCCTTAAGGACTGCTCCACTAGCTCCCTGTATATACCGTATAAACGCGTGTAAGGGCCGCACCCGTGTAAGGGCCGTACCCCGTATTCCCAAAGGAAATATTTGAAAAAAAAAAATCCGTGTAAGGGCCGCACCCAAACTTTCCAGGAAACACGCAAGAATAGCCTTCGAAATACATGCGCACAGGAGCTTCGAGGTGCCGCCCATGGATGGCGCCCGAGGCCGCGGATCATCATCATCACCTTTTCTTCTGCCGCGAGCTTCTGCTACTGTACTTCCGCTATCCGTATCGGCATCGGTATCGCCAGGTCTAACTTTGTTCTGTTCTGGCTGTGAAAGCATGCGTTTTTTGGTGGTTGTGTTAGCGTGGTCGCTCGGCATAGTTGTTGCTCTCGTGCGCTGTAGTTCTTCACTTTTTCATGAACTGCCTCCGAGCATTGTCACTGTTGCACGATGGGCAAGCACCTCAACAGCTACACGGCGGGCTTTAAACTGAAAGTAGTGGAGTTCGCTCTCGTACACGGCAAGCGCGCCGCGGGCAGAAAATTTGACATGGACGAGAAGTGTGTCAGACGGTGGTGCGGACAAAGGGATGCGTTGAAGAATACCAGCTCCAAAAAGCGCGCTTCCGAGGCAAGCCATGCAAATTTCCTGAGCTAGAAGAAGAGCTGCTATGCTATTCAATGGAAGTGCGGAACAACGGCTACGCGTTGACAACGGACATGCTGCGCATGAGGGCACAAGCCTTGGCGCGTGCTAAAAGCATACCGCACGAGGACTTCAAGGCTAGTGCCGGCTGGGTACGAAGATTTCTGAAGAGGAAGGGCCTATCATTTCGGCGAAGGACCACGCTGTGCCAGCGGCTGCCCCCCGACTACACCGACAAGGTGCTCAGCTTTCAGAAGTATGTCATCGATCTGCGTCGTGAGCACAACTATATATTTTCGCAGATAGCGAATGCCGACCAGACCCCCGTGTGGTTCGACTGTCCCGAGAGCTGCACAGTTGAACTGAAAGGAAAGAAGAGTGTTTTCGTGCGGACAACCGGCGCGGAGCGCCAACGGTGTACCGTTATGCTGTGCGTCACCGCGGACGGGCGGAAGCTGCCCCCCTATGTCATCCTGAAAAGAAAAATGATTCCTAAAGGCGTTTTCCCCAAGGGAATTGTAGTTCGCGCCCAAGAAAAGGGCTGGATGGACGATAAACTTGTGCTCGACTCGGTAAAAAGCGTTTGGGAGAAGCGCCCAGGCGCCATGCTGGCCCGACGATCGCTCCTCGTCTTGGACAGCTTCCGCGGTCACTTGACGGGTAGGGTTAAGGAACGCCTGCGCGGTATCCGCACAGACATGGCCGTGATACCAGGCAGCCTCACCGGCATGCTGCAACCCCTGGATGTAAGCGTCAATCGGCCTTTTAAGGTTGAATTTCGAAGGCAGTATTCGGAATGGATGGCCAATGGCAATCACGACGAGACGCCGACAGGGCGGCTTAAGAGGGCACCGCTCGCGACTGTGCTTGGATGGATTTTGTCCGCGTGGAATTCCGTGTCGACCGAAATTGTAACCCGGAGTTTCAAAGTGACCGGAATTTCAAACAGTTTAGACGGGACTGAAGACAACTTTCTGTGGGCTGAACATTTACCTGAACACAGCACCAGCTCGGAGTCTGAAGACTCCGTGAGTGATGCCTGAATGGTAAATAAATGCCGCGCATTCCAGATTGGTTTGCTTTCACTTGAAAAAAAAAATTGTTTTTTTTCGAAAATCGCGTGTATGGGCCGCACCCCAAAATTTTCCCCACGAATCTGGGAAAAAAAGTGCGGCCCTTACACGCGTTTATACGGTATTCTGAAAATAAAGTTTTTCAGTCAGTCAGTGTACATAACAAAGAATTAAAATGATATCATGAAAACCACATGGCAAGCAATGCGGACAAAGTAGACAGCAAATACATTTGTTTCAATGGTGGCAGAGCAGGTAATTTCATGTGACTGCATCCCAAGCATTGCCGCGCTCATTAGTATGTACCATGGAGGAGGTGCACTAACAAGATTCTTCTGTGCTTCTGGAATTTCACTATACCATTCATTATGTTTATGACGTCAATGTGTGACCGTTACTGCCACACACCTGCCAAGCTGTCAAGAGTTTTCAAACGTACCATATTTACCTGAATGTAAAGCAACCACGATTGTAATGCATAGATCGACTTTGCAAGCGCACAAAAAAAAATGAAAAGACACGAACATAACGCGAAAAACAAGGCCACAGTATATAGAAACTTGGGTAAAAATTCATGATCAAGAGTTCCTAAAAAAATATATTTCTTGAATATGCTTACCTCACTTCTGTCGAGCATTTTTCTGTACTGCTCACAGACCACCCAGAAGAATATGTTTTCTTGGCTAAACTCTTTCTTCAGGAACTCCTGCAAAAAAGAAAAAGTTAGATTCCCCAATGCCAACAACCGCCACACTTGCCAAAATGTATACCCAACCAAGCCTGGAACTTAAAACAATGTTGCATTTTTATCTGACCTCAAAAACTACATGAGCCAGTAATTCTAATTTACTGCGTTTCAATGTGTATCAATCATTAATGGTTGGTTTAGCTGGTTTATGGGGTTTAACATCCCAAAGCGACTCAGGCTATGAGGGACGTCGTAGTAGAAGGCTCTGGATAATTTCGACTCCCTGAGGTTCTTTGCCGTGCACTGACATCGCACAGGACACGAGCCTCTGGCGTTTCGCCTCCACTGAAACGCGACCGCCACGGCCGGGATCAAACCTGCGTCTTCAGGGTCAGCGGCTGAGCACCATAACCACTGAGCCACCGCGGCAGTGGTCCTGCTATGTATGAAACTGAGTATACAGATACATGACAAGAATAAGCCGCTCTTGCACGACTATAACTTCACTAGCAGCTTATATGTGTCAAGTGCAGATGTCATTAACATGACATGCTCGTGAACTTCTCAGCGCAACAGAATACTGGCAGCTTTGAGGTTCTGCATAGACATGTGCCTTAACAGCATGTGGCACTTAAAATATGATCGTATTAGTAAACAAAAAAAAAAAATTCACAGACTATCTTGTCATCGAGAGATGTAGGCATGAAATGCACTCTAGGAAAGGTGCACCATATTCTAGGATGGCTGATAGATATTGATAGCTGCACACGAGTCTTGGGGACCGTCCCTCATCACCCACTTTTCTTTCCTTAGCTTCATGAATGACAGCGCGCCCGGCTTTCTTAGCCGCTTTTTATGTATGGCGACCCGTGCTACCAGAGCTCGCCACGTGCCGAAGAAGAGGGGATGGTGCCGACACGTGCTAAATAGAACGCTGGGATATTCGCAGTGGCTGGACGCCGACGTTGCCACCTCCATCGTCCACCATGTCAAAGAACAAAAAGTTACGAGTGTGGAAATCTGTTCCCCCCCCCCCCCGTTTCGACGCGGCTTGTCTTCATCGTCGGCGGTCAACACAGCACCGGTTGGGTGAGGAGGGAAGTCTCCCTCATGGGGGAAAGGGAACGGAGGTTACGCGGAGTTCTGTCGGACCGGACAGAGGCCTCTTCGGGATCCCGCCAGCGTCACGAGCGATTGCAGCCGCACGCTCTCGTCACCGTCCGCGGCAGGTGCACGGGGATTCGTTGTGCCTTGCTGCTGGACTTCTGGTTCCAGGCAGAGAAGCGAGCGCAGCAAACGCGCGATCTGGTCGCCTTCCCCGGCAAATGCTAGGGAATGGCTTTGCCCCAAGAATGCGGCGCGCACGGGAAAACCCGGCCGCCAGTATCGGTGTATACAAACGTTCGCCGCCGATACCTCCGAAGTCGCGCCCCTGCCCCAGCCGGTAAGTCGGAAGTCCTTCTTACGTAGCCTTCTATTTCCAAGGAATGCCTCATTGATGTTTTGTAGCTAGCTGGCCCGCTCTGTGTATTAATTGCAAGTGTAATAAATAGCATATGAGTGTTAACGCTGTGTTGTCGCTTCCCTTCGTCCCTCGAGCACGAACCCCATCCGCGGTTAGCGAGCGGGAACGCTGCATCCGCGGAGTGGGAGTGCGGCAGGGGCGGAAGGATGTCCCCCGCTAAATTTCCACACGAGCTGGTTACTGGCAAAGCTGGTGGACTGTGCCACGGAACCTGAGTTCTAGGGTTCGCGCATTTTACGTAATGACAGCAACTCACACAGTGGTGTCGACACACTTATCAAGTGCCACCAGGATTGCACTTGTGCCTCTCGGGCTACAGGACAGAACTTAGCCACCAGGATTGCGCTTGCACGTCTCAGGCTACAGGGCAGAACTTAAGCTCCTTCACCCCGCACTTTCACCCACCATGGGACCATGAAAACGCTGTTGTTGACGCATGCGCTGCTCCGGTGGAAGTGCAGCGTGAAGCCTAAGGGGCCGGGTCAACTCAATGTTTCAACAAAGTTCGTTGGGGTTTGCCTCCGTTGTCTCCCTCCGTCCTGGCGCCAAGGTCGCCCGCGCCAAGGTCGCCCGCGCCGACAACACTAATTCATACACGTTCGCTCTGCCACTTCAACTAAAGTAGTGCAAATAACAACACCGTCTATTTTGCCAGCAGATATGCCCGCCCAAATAGATGGCGTCAGTGTTTGTAGCACCTGTCAATGGCCATATAAAAGTAAAATAAACGTTTGACCAAAGCAGTCTGCATCCACACCAAGCACGCATGCACATGTGTTTTTCATATACCTTTTCATTGTTCTGTCTCCGTGAATGGATTGGATTGGCAACATCTGACACAGCGGCAAAATTGCAGATTGCCAACACAGCCCTTATTTTTTGCTAAATTTAGAGTGACTGAAAATTCTTGCGGCTAGTCAGGGCATTTTGGCACAGCGTGGTGCAATTTTAACAAATATGCTTTTGGCACAGCTTGGCGCAGGAATATGCAACTGTATCAAAATGGTGCAACTGGCACAGCTGTTGCACCCCTAGGTTTATTTTTACATAGGGGCAATGGAAGAATTGATAAATCTAAAGAATTTGATCGTTACAAGAGATATATCGTTGTATCTGGTATCGTTATAAGTGGATTACACAGATACCTTGATTTGTTTCATCGTCTGGATTTATTTAATACCGACAAAAACATGATTTCAGTTTCCCACATGCACATTCCCCTCATCTCTAGCAAAACGACATCTTAAGTCAGCCAATCAAAATTCTGTTGTCACACAAACATGGCACCATAGCGAGGCCTGTTGAGCCATAGTTGACTAAGGCCAGAGCATCATATTGTTTCGACTACATTTATGGCGTCAGTGGCGATAGCAGCGACAGCGAAAAACTCAGCCTATTTGGGCGCGAATTTTGTAGAATGGTGGCATATAGCAGTCACTTTTGCTTTGTACTACGTTTGAGTGGGGTACTTTCTCACTCGGTCACAATTACTCATTCAACCCCCTCGTCAGCAGCAACGACCAATGAAAACAACTATAGCAGCAATGGTACTGGTAGCAGCACTTGGCTGCAGTGGAGGTTTGGGTGATGAACGCTGGTTCCTCCAGTAGGTATGAGATGCTGCTACCTGCACCATTCCTGCAAATTCTCATTGTTTTTTATGTTCCTTCGTCGCTGCAGACAACGAGGATTTAACGAACAATTCTGACCGAATCAGGCAAGTACCCCACTCAAACATAGTATAAAACAAAACTGACTGCCAAATGCCACCTCTGTGTGGAATTTGAGCTCAAACAAGGTAGCAATACGGGCATATGATTTATATGCCAGTTGCTGAGCCTCAATGGGTAACTTCTGAAATCGAACGTGGCTTCCACTCCAAAACGTCGAGCGGCACTGCCTGATAATGCACACTTTTAGCATAGCAAGCACTCAAACACACACAACACGCCGAACACCACAACCTAACTAACGCAGCCATGCCATGGGAACAGCGGTGAGCTGTGGCAAGCAACCGCAAAGGAACAGACATGACAGAGCCGCGGATCCCGGAACTATGAAGCGACAGTGCCAATGTTGATCATGTGCTGTACAAGCACGGAGTCCAGTTGTGTGTGCAAATAACTGACACACATTTTTTTACTTCCTAACTTCAATCTTAAGATGACTTTTTTTTTAAAGCGAAATTTATTGCCTCAGGGCATCAATGATGGGTGAAGGTGTGATGAAAGATATAGTAGTGATTAAATGAATGGAAAAAGGCTAGCTGATTTGATGAAGTCCAGTAGAGAACAATGGTACGGTCCCCGGGTCCAGGCAATGTATGAAGCACGGTTGCTTGGTGAAAGACCCGCAAGATGACATATTTGACTAATGCTTATGCCGGTATACGGCGTCGCACAGTCATTTTAGGAATAAAAAAAGGCTACGATTTCAAACGGGCATAATTAAATGTAGACTCAATAGTGCACCGAAATATTTAGGAATCCGCATGTCTAATGCTTACTGAAGCAATGCAAATTAGAACTGGGAAGCTTCATTTTCTTTTCACGAACAGTCTCTCATCATGGTAAATGGCACGCACTATGTGGGGTTTCTGATAATACCCTATAGTCCATAACCCATAATATCACACAGCTTTGTTAACAGATGGGAAGAAAGCATAAGAACTGTCTGACCATTATCTAAGCAAAGGTACCCACAATGAAATAGCTTTATGTAGCCATAATATCAGCAACGGCAAACTGCATGAGACTGCATGGTGGCACTAACTGCTACAAAAGAATAATTTGCAAGCTGCAAAGGCATTAAATGCCAAGAGACACTCACTGCAAACACGAGAAGCCCAAGAGGATCATGCAGGAGTTCATCAAAGCCAGCAAGCCATCGGCCCACGCGGCCCCGTGGCTGGTCACATGTGCTGCTGGAATCGCTGGCTTGCTCCAAGCTCTGCACGCTGCTTGACATGGAGAGCTTCTCACTGGTTACCTCCCCATCTGACACAGTGCCAGCCTACCAATGAGCAAAGAAGAAATTTCATTCGTATAACTCAGCCCAACGAAAGAAGAATGCTGTTGGCTTACCTCATGCGTACTGCGCCGATGATGACTTCGCCTCTGATGTCTGCGAAGAGATGATGATCGGGTCCAGTTCTTGTTACTGCTGCAGCTGCTCTCATTCTGCACCAACAGGCAACACGCTTGTTATAACTTTACACTCCACAATAAGCTCTTAATACCATGCCACAAGCAAATGTAAAAAAAAAAAAAAACAGTTGTGCGAGCTAGTCCAGCACTGCAAGGCTGCGGGTTCAGATACACAATAAATGAGTGGAAAACTATACATATAAAAAATAAAGAAACTGCAACTTGTTTTGCTAATTTACCAAGTTCGTACAGCCTGTTGCTGCATCAACTTGGTAAATTAGAAAACGAGTTGCTGTTTATTACTTTTATGACATCTACAGTTTTGTAATATGTATAGCTTGTTGCTATACTGTCATTCTGCACAAACTTTACTTTGCTTTATGCTGAGCCATCTCCCATTTCCATCTGAAATTTAAGGTCAGTGTTAGTTTTCTAAGCATAGATTCTTGCATTGAATGGTACATTGTATACTAGAAAAACTAAGAGCAGCCAAGCAGGATGAAGAACAAAGGCACAACAGGACAGGTGCTCTCAGGACAGGACAGGACAGGAGATACACAAGTTTTCTTGGCATATATTTAGGCTTGTGCAAATATTTAATAATGTTTAATATTCGGTCAATTAGTAAACTATTCGAGATTCGATTAAATTCAAATGTTTGGTATTCGAAATCTTGAACTGTTCATCTCGAGCGAATAACATTTCCAGAAAACTTGCTTCATGCGGTTTTGGTGTCATGTAATTCCTGCAGGATGGAATCGTGGTGCATGTACAGCTAAAAGCAACAGCTGCACAAATGAGACAATTGCAGTTCAAGAGCAGTGGTCAGAAGCAAAAGGTCATCAAAGGCAAGAAAACGGCACAACTTCTAGGCCTTCCACGTGTGTGGCTCGCTCGTCTAAGTGGCAAACTGAACTACCAATGGTCCAGCAGTTTCGGATCCCAGTATGTCCCATGCTCCTGACGTTACCGAAATTTTCTGTCATGCTATCGACCAGTCTTATGGGAAAGCAACTGTCAGCACGAGCGAGCCAGGTTTATGGCGTGATTCGAAATGTCGGTAACAGAACAGATTTGTACACGAAGTAATTTCCGTTTTTCACACGCAGAGCTCCATGAATCATGGCGGGAATGAGTACCAGCATGAGGTGCATAATCTAAGAGCACTTGCTGCTGGGCTAGTTGGTTTTGGTTACTTTCCGCGTGCAAAGAAGCAGCTGCTACCCTTTGACTCCTGCCATTCCAAACTTGTTAAACGCGGGATTGCTTCGCTTTGCCTTGAATCCGCTCTCAAAAAGTCATGCCCTCACAAAATGCGGGACAGTTTTTATAACCAATTGGCTAGGCTTTTTGCAGCCGGGTTCCCCCGTTCGCTCGTGACTGCGGTGGTTGAATGTCTCCTAAACAAGACAAAGAATGGTACTGGTAGAGCTAGGCCAGAGGTCCCTCGAGAAGAGGTAAGACCAGTGGTGGTGCCATACGTGCATCGTGCGGCCCATAATTTGAAAAAAGTTGCCAGCCGCCATGGTGTACGGCTCGCCTTTTCGGCACCGAGAAAGCTAGGTGGCCTTTGCTCCCGTACTGATAAAGAGAACAGCAAGGAACGAGGCTGCGGAACAAAGCACAGGAGACCGTTCGTCAAATGTGCTGAAGGGGTGGTCTACGAAATCTCCCTGTCTTGCGGGCACTCCTACATAGGCCAGACTGGCAGGTGCCTGAATGAGCGAACAAGGGAACATGAGAGAAACGTAGAGCAGAAAAAGGAAGGCACACATCTAACTAAGCACATTAGTAAGTGCCCGTCCCGCAATTGTGAGGCTTGCTTCACTGATGTGCGCATTCTGGACAAAAGCTGGAATACTAATGCTAGGGAGTTGATAGAAGCGTTTTTTATCAAAAAAAAAAAAAAAAAGGCGACCTGTGCGTAAGTGACACATCGATAGTATTGTACGACTGTGAAAAGAAATTCCTGGAGCGCGCCTTATCAAGTCGTACTTGAGCTTTAGGTGACCCATCTGCAAATGTGACGACAAGCTATTTAAGTACGTTTCACGCATGCAATAAAATCAGTTGGAAGTTGGCGCTTCGTCCTGTCTCCTACCCTATGTGTCTTGTCCTTTTTTGCGCCTAAAAACTATTTAATTATGAGGTGCATAATAACTACGGTTCAGCTGAACCTACCCAGAATTTGCAAATAGGTTGGCTCCGCGAGTAGGTCAACTTTCTCAATTTCAGATGGCCATTTCTGCAAAACATTTACACAGTTTCAGCGAGTGCAACAAAGCTTCAGTGCACTCTTCCGTTTTTTTTTTCATGCAATGACCTCGTGAGGAATATGTATTCGAAATATTAACTTCGAAATTATTCGAGGAAAATCACTACAGTAAAACGCTGTTAATTTGGATCTCACAGGACTGGAGAAATGGATGAATTAACTGAATGTCGATATATTAAGGGGCCGAAAAGAAACCACAGCAAAATGTCCCACATTATCATACTTTAAAAATATGTGTATAGAGTAAAACCTTGTTAATTCGAAGCCACTGGGACTGAGAAAAATATTCGAATTGACTGGGTTTTTTAATTAAATGACCGCAGCAAAAAAAAAAAGGCACACTGACAAAAAATTTTGCTGCAGCAATGCTCTACCTTTATTGGACGAACTTTGAAATTACCGTATACTGCCGCATAAAAGTCCAACGTCTAGCTTGTAGCCCCTGCTGGCCAAAAAGAAAGTTGACTCCAAAAATAAGTGCTTCATCCCGCTGCATCATTTAGGTCTGAAATTCCCGCAGGATGGCATCACAGCATGTTAAACTCACGGTAACAAACGTGTAACGATGCAGTCACAAGGACAGCAGTCTGAAGCCAACGGTGATCAGGTTTGGTTTGGTTTATGGGGTTTAACGTCCCAAAGCGACTCGGGCTATAAGGGACGCTGTAGCGAAGGTCTCCGGAAATTTCGACCACCTGGAGTTCTTTGACGTGCACCGACATCGCACAGTACACGGGCCTCTAGAATTTCGCCTCCATCGAAATTCGACTGCCGCGGCCGGGATCAAACCCGCGTCTTTCGAGCCAGCAGCCGAGCGCCATAACCACTGAGGAGACACCGCAGCGGCTCCAATAGTGATCAATTGCGAAAAGCGGCGTTTCACCCTGCCTCCACAATCGCGTGCGGCCCGACTCACTAGCGGCAAACTGAACTGCAAATGGTCCAGTAGTGCCTGTATTTTCAGATTCCAGCACAACAGCACTAGAGATTATATGAATCCGAAATTTGCCCCTGCACTACCTACCGCTCATCCGAAGAAGCAACCACCAGCACGAATGAACCAGATAAAGGTATACAATTCGAATTATATTTACCCGAACCAATTTGCACATGAATTATACTTTTTTTGACGCATGGAGCCCACATATGCCCTGCCACTCATCCAAAACTACTTTAGACCCTGCAAATAGGTTGGATACATGGAACGTTTTAGGATAGTCGTTTTTTTTAAAGAAAGGTCGATTTAGCCCTATAATCCCAGCACACTACACAGAGAAACAGTGCAGGCCGCCAATACGTGTAGTAGACCCATCGCGGGCATGTAGCAAGAATGGTCGCATCGCGGGGCACACACTGACTCTGCTAGGGACGGGAGATGCTTCGATGCCAGCACCTCCGCTTGATGCAGCACTCCTTTGACCATGGCCGGGCTGGAGAGGAACGATAAGCGTGCACATCACTGCCTCAAGTCCAGCCATGCCTTGATGGAGCGTCAAGAGCATGTTACTTTAAATCCAGTACCTACGTCTACGTTGCAGCGTAGCATGTCTTCTCTGCAGGCGCAACCTTCGGCAGTCTACAAGCCGCACCAGACTAGTTTTTGTGCTGGGAGTAGTGGGGCTGGGACGCTTTGCATATCAAACATCAGCATTACTACCGTATTTACACGATTGTAAGTCAACCTTTTTTTTTTCTTAATTGAAAATACGAAGTTGGGGGGGTCGGCTTATAATTGAAACCAAACCATGACCATCAATAACGGGCGAGACAAACGAGATATCAGGGACGCTACGGCGTGGTTGCAATTTTATGTTTGCTCTACAACTCTACTCAGTAGCATTCAGCTATTCTGTGCGCTTGTTCAGAATTTTCTTTTTTTTTTTTAACTGCGCACTTAGTACTCATCATGATGGCACCAACACTCGAAATGGCTGCGCTTCCGGGGAGTGTCTGCAGCTGATGGAAGAGCCGACGTCGTTCACGCATAGTTTCACTTTAGCTCTGTTTAGGTACATTTGACTTGACTGCTGGCCACGTTTTACAAGTTTCTACTGTCGTGCTTTGTCAATCATCTTTACTGCTCCCGCTCTAGTAAGCATTCAGCGCTCGTTCACGGCTACATTCAAGATGGCTGTCATTCTTTACGCCGAAGACACGAACTGCGCACCAGGCCACAAGTTCAACGTTTCAGGACAGGTGATTCAGGTGTTGCGGTTGCAGCGAGGCAAAATTTTCAGCTGTTCCACACGATGTGGTGGTGTGGTTGTTTGTGAAGCGCAAGATTTCGTGGGATGACGACGTGCTGGGGTTGTTCATGAAGTGCGGGATTCCGCTGGACAACAATGTTAGAACAATGTGCTGCGGGACTGCAGTAGCAATGACGACGGTAACACTAGTTGAAGGGTGGTTCACATGCAAGCGACTGAGCGAACTGAGCGAACTGAGCGACTGAGCGGCACGTCATATTGAAAAATTTCCAACTTGTTGGAACCTTGCAGCTCTTGCTGCTCGAGCCGCAGCGATGGCTCGAAATAAGTTTTTGTGCTGCGGCGGCAGGAATCGCAAGTACTTTTGCTTGCATGTGAAACAGGCTTGAGTCCAGTGACTAATACATTTGCGTTGTGGAATGTGCCCACGGCCACACCCTTCTTTTTTTTTCTTCCCTGACATGCGACATGAGGGGGTCGGCTTACATTTGAGTCAATTTACAATCATGTAAATACGGTAATCAGAATTGCCCTGCAGCACCGCCTCGCGGCTCCGAAGGGCCGTTGCTTCGCCAGTTTTCAGCGAAATCGTGATCAGACATCCTTGCATAGCACCCAAGACCTTTGCATTACCGGACGGGTGCACGCTACTGCTTCAAATTATCCGGCAAAATTAACATTAGAAATTACAAAGGTGCAGAAATTCTTCGAATTATCCAGGATTTCGAGTTAACCAAGTTCGAATTATCGAGGTTTTACTGAAGATCTGTAATCGTCGATTGCTTTCTGCAAGACATTTGCTCATAAATAGCTAATTTTAGCAGTTCTGTCAAACGGTGACGCTGTATAGGCCACTCAGAGCATCTATAATCCCCCTCTCCTCTAGCACTCCCATACCCTTAGAGAAATTTAAGTGCACTCTGCATCCACGCACATTACAATGTTAACTGATTAAAGGCTTCGCGACAGCGCCAAGATGGCTGACAGGACACAGCCAAAGCAAAAGGAGAAAATGGAAAATGCAACACGCACACAAACACACACAAAAAAACACACATCATGTTGTCCCTTTTCAACTGATGATCACAGCGATGAATACAGAGCCTTTACACTGCGGTTTAACACCGGCATTACCAGTGTGAGACTTAGTCGCGCATTAATGATCAGCCTCCCTGCATCTCAGTTGCCCTGTGCATGCAAGCTCTGCCGCCTATCCAAATTAACCGAAGCAGGGCCAGATTCCTCCGAATGCAAATTTTTCACGCGATGTGGCTCTCTTTGAAAAGTGGGCAAAAAGTGGTTGAAAACAACCACATAGGAGACGCAGACGCCATCCAGTTCCACGAGGTGCAAACTGCATATGCAAGGTGGCAAGTGTGTGCTTGACAGCTGCTGCCATCTGTTGCTTGTGCCTGCTACTAACATGAACTGCACATAAGCAGTAGGAGCTTAGCGAATGCTGTATACTGCCACATAAAAGTCGGCACCTGAACTTGTAGCCCCTGTTGCCTTAAAAAAGTCAACTCCAAATTAGGTCGACGAATCCCCCCTCCCCTCGCCCGCTTAGTCCTACCATCACGCTTTGTTTTGTAGTTTCCCCCTGCAGGATGGCATCGCGGCTCACATAACAGAAAGCAATTAACATGTAACAATGCATGCGGCCATGAAGTCTGGAGCCAATGGAGATCAAAAGTGAAAAAACAGTGCTCGACCCTGTCTTCCACACTCGCATGTGGCCTCACTGACCAGAACCAAACTTCAAGCAGTCTAGTAGTTTCAGATTCCAGCACAACACATGCCCTGCAGATTATCAAAAGTTCACTCTCACACAACCCATCCCTTGTGTGAAAGAGCAACTTCCAGCGCTAACGAGCAGTCTGAACAGCACGTAATTGGAATTTCCTTTAGCAGGACCAATCTGCACACAATTTTTTGATGAAAGGAGCTCCATGTGTCCTGCCGGAAAAGAACACCAGCATAAGGCACATACACCCACCGCTCACTCAAAAGCTACGTTCAAAACTGCAAATGGGTTGGCTCTGCATATAGGTCTTCCGCCCCCACTTAAATTTCGGATGGCTGTTTTTCTGAAGAAAGGTAGACTTATATGCGATGGCAATTAGAGTAATCAGAGATGCCGGTAACCTATCCTGCTAACCATGAAACATCATTTAAAAAAATGGCACCGGCCAGCACTGAGCGCAGTCAACCCATCATGAGCATATGGAGCAAGCACAGATGGGAGCAAGAATGGTCGCATCACACAACACACACTGATTGGTAGGGGTGGGAGGTGCTTTGATATCAGCGCCCTCTATCAAGCCCTGTCTTGACCATGGCCGGGCTGGAGAGGAGCATTGAGCGCACACACTGCTGCCTCCAGTTAAGTTGTGCCTTGACGAAGCGCCAAGAGCACATTACTTTGAAACTGGTATCCACATTTATGTTGCAGTGAAGCACATCTTCTCTGCAAGCACATTAGCTTAGACAGTCCGCAAGCTGTATGATATACTAGTTTTTGTGCTGGGAGTACTGGGGCTGGGGCATTTCACACATTAAGAATCAGCATCACTCTGCCATGCACTCTCACAGCTCTAAGAGGCCATCACTTTACCAGTTTGCGGAAAAATCAGTATCAGGTTTCCCCGCATAGCACCCCAGATTTTTTAATGAGCCGGGCTAAGTGGTCGTCCAGCCATTTCAAGTTCTGGAGCAATTTTTGGAGCAGAAAAATATCCATTTTGGAGCACCTTTGTATCAGAATGGAAATCCTGGAGCAACCCGGGAGCAGCAAAAACGGAATAAAGGAGTCGCCCAAAATAGTGTTCCTAATGAGATAAGGTTCAGCCAGCCGGAATAATGATTCTGGGCAGGAGTCGCGATCAGGTGGCACGTGAAATTCTTGAGGCTTTTACGATCAAAAAGAAGGGAAGCACTAGTGTTAGCGACTCCTCGGTATCCCTCCGTAGAAATGAAGTTACCTTGTTTGATAGTCTTTTGTGACATGCACAGTGCAACTTTTCAGCCCTGCATTTCTAGCGGCCGTCTGCTATTTTTTAGTTTATAGGTGGGGTGTTAATTTTTGTTATTGGTTTTATCTTTTTCGTGTTTGTTGATTTTCGGTTTCTGACTGCTGTTGCTTCAGATGTGTGACTTTGCTGTTGCTACGAAAGTTTGGCATTGCTTTTGCTAAGAGGTGGCCCCCTCCTTTTAGTTCTAAATTCCTTTTATCAGAATCTGTTAGTTTATCTGCACGGGTTAAGCTTTCTTGTCCGTTATCCTGATGTTGCTGCCTTTTTTTCCACGTGCTGGGTTCGGAGCAATAATGCGATGAGTCTCATGCTTGCTCTGAATGTTTAAATATGCCACTTTTCCGTGCAATAAACAATTGGTAGTGTGCGCATATGGTGTCCCTTTCTTGTTAGTGTCCTTGTTGCGCCGCCATTCATTTCTTCAGCCATGTGTAGCTAGGAAGAAAAAAAAACAGAAGGCATTAAAAAAAAAATTATTAATGCTGACAGTGTCTTGCATGCAAATTCAGCCAAGCGTGCTTTGCTAAGAGTCCGAAGAACACGTTCACTAGAACCCTTCTTTTTTTCATGTTGGCTCTAAAGTAAACCTCGTTATAACGAAATTACAAAAAAGTCCCGAGATTTTTCGTTACATTCAGTTTTCGTGAGAAGAGTCAAAAGGACACAGTTACCGGAAACCAAAATAAGAAATAAATGTAGGTTAAATCACCTTGAAAATGTGTACAGAAAACGCTGTTACTCGAAGTCAGAAATGCGGAGAAACGTTTCGCGATCGTGCGGCAGCAGCTGCCACCACCTCTGCCGCGGCTCGCGCAACGCCGCTACGAGTAGGGTGGGGAGGGAGGGGCAGGCAGCGGCACATCCTTTTTCCTGCACGTTCCCTCTCTCGGTCTTCGCCTTGCTGTTGCCTCTGGAAACAGACCTCTCACCTTGCATCACCGGCGCTCTCCGTCGTACCCGCTCTCCGCGCCGTACCCGCTCCCGACGCGTGCAAGAGCTATTAGCGCCGAATCACGCTAGCAACCGAGCAGCAGCGATGGCCGTGCACTGCTCGTGTCTTTTCTTTTTTTGCTATGCCCTATTATTTTTTCACTGCTTTTGAGCATGAACGGTTGTAATGCCACGTGGTATGAAGTTCCAAAAGAGATAGCGCCGGAGATGCGCCGACGGCGCTGGAGCACGGCGCGTTGTGTCAGCTGCAGCCGCTCGCTGCGATCGGCGTTCTTCTCGCGTCAGTTTGTGCTTTATCGTCACAAAACTTTCATGTGGTTCTACCAAATTCTGAGTGGCTCAGCACTAGTTAACAGATAGATGGCATAGCCATTTCGTTACATCAAGGACAACCGCCCCAACACCTTCGTTGCATGGAGATCTGAAACACACATGCTTCAATGGAAGCGGCGCTAGAGAATTTAGAAACTTCGTAATATCGAGGTACTCGCTATACGGAGGTTCGTTACATCCAGGTTTAACTGTAACTCTACGATACTTGGAATTTTTAACTGTAACTCTACGATACTTGGAATTTTTAACGAATTCATCTAGCTCGCGAAGTGAATTAACCAAGGCCGAAATTCCTTGTTCCAACAAAGCTTGACCTGGTTGGACCTGCTCCAAACTTTTGTTCTTCAACCTAGAAGATACTTCTTCAGCACTCGTAAGGGTTGACCGACATGATGCAATCTTTCGGGAACTGACATGATGTGCAAACATGGAGGAAGGAAAACATGGGAGAGGCCCTCGCTATCCGAGCTGCACGCCAAAAAGTGTGCCCGAAGTCACGGGCTTTTGCAAGATTTGCAAGCACTACTGGAAGTCTGGCCGACGGCGCTGCCAATTTTAACGCTAGGCGCAGTGTCGTCGTCTGCTACAATGCCTGCTGCGCACGCGCAAGCGCACTGATACGGCGGCCAAGTAGGAAGGCAGCAGGGAGGAGCCGGCTTCAAAAAATGACATAACCGCCTCTCATGACTTTTTTCCTTCCTCCATGTGCGCGAATAAACAGGCTGCTAAATTCTACCACAAGCCAGCCCATCAGCGCCCTGGGTTGCCAACTGCAGAAACGTTTTAGTAGGTTGCCAACTGAAAGCCTGAATGGTTCCAAAAATAATTGTTTTCCCGTGACAGCGTCTTCTTTTTGGCACAGCTAAGGCGCAATATTGATCGATTTTCCCCTTTTGGAGCAGACTGACGCAGCAAAATGTAAATGTATCAGAATGGCGCAAATGGCATAGCTGGAGCACCACTGGCTGGGCTGGTGCAAGAGCCGCTTTGAATTATCCAGTCAATTTACATTAGAAATTACAAGACCGCAGAAACCGCAATTTCCAATGAACAGAGTTGAAATTATCGAGCTTTCAATGTAGTTTCCTTTTTAAACCTACATAAACAAGGAGGACAGCTGCAACTACAAAGACCACGCAATTTTTTTTATCATCCGTATTAAATAAAATACTGCTCATGCAACAAAACTAATGTTTTGAGCAGATACATGACACAATCAGAGGCCATGATTGTGTCATTTATCCACAGTCGACAACCAAAAATTCGGACCCGATTTTTCGGACATGCTTTATAATTTGGACTTTTTCGCGGCACCGCGACATAGTCGGTAAATCCAATATATAACATGAAATTTCAGACACACCACAATTGACCATTCAATTTTTTGCACTCACTGCCAATACCCTAACCGCCATTATCGATTATCCGCCTCTGGCTGCCCGCGGGCTGTCCGCAGGTTGCCAGAGACTGGAGCCAGGTGTCTATTTTCTCGGGCTGCTCCGTACACTTCCGGTGGCTGCCCAGAATGCATTCTTTTTTTTCTGGCTGGGCGGTTTCGGGCTGCCAGTGGGCAGCCAGACCTGCCAGGACGATTTTGTGCTGGCAGCACTCACGTAACTAGCAGACGACAAAAAGGTGGTATGGTAGCAAGAAGCGCACGCGGCCATTTTTATATGAATTAGAAGGACCGCGGTTCTTCATGCGATGTCTTTTGCGATACAGGTGCTTGTTTCAACTAGACCACGGTGCATATCGTCTGTGTCGCCTGCAATGGCACCTTTTGTGATAGTTCTGTTTATTTATTTGTATTGCATACGTGTGTGTGATCGCAGTTCGATCGCCTCCCCACCTCGCAAGCACAAATGCTCGTCTCATATTAGGATCGCACAGTTCTTTTCTCGGCTGTTAATTTTATGCTGCCGGCTGATATTGCAATGGTGCCCGAGGCCTTTCATGAGAGCGGCCGCAGATCCCATCTCTCAGTAGGCGCTCAGATGCACACATACATGCATGATGTTTGGTGCGGTGTTAGTTGAGCGCGATACGTGGTCTTCATTGTGCTCTGCACAGTGGAAAGGCGAATATGCTTTGAGAAATGCTTGACTAATTCAAACATGCCCTTTATTAAAAGCCCTCACGAGCACATTGCTCAAGCCATCTGTGTGGGTATATACAGAACGTTTCACCTAAGACTTTATGCAGTTTTTAAAAATAGTCTTTTTTGAGTTAGAAAAGCGCTTTTTTCGGTATAGCATTATCAGCTGTGTAGTGAATCAGAATACAGCTGAGACGTGCCAACTAGCAGGCTGGTAAACTAATATTGAATAGTTAATTTTTTAACTATTACTGTTAGACTCCTTAATTATTGAGAGGCGTGCAGTGCACTGTAATATCCATATCAGCCTTTAAAATTTAGGAAACGCGGTTACTCTCGGTGCTGTGGCCCAACAAATTTTGGCTATTTCGATAAGTTACAAGCACTGGAGAGGTTGCTTCGCCTGCAAGCTTCTTCAAATCATACGTATTTTGGCGTAATGTAGCGAAAAATTGACATAAGCACTCATTTTGTCAATCAATCAAACCTTGCCTTTGTGCATCCATTCAGATGCAATAAAAAAAAGTATAAAAGAAAAAGCGAATCCAACAGTTACAGAAGCTACATACACCAGGCTGCCTATGCAACCATCCTAGCAGCACACACCCTGCGTGGAGTCGCCGAGGAACTTCCATCCTCCCCTTTAGTGGATGACTGGAGGTCAACACTTTCCCCATCAGGACAAGTGTCTGCAGCTGTGAGCGTATCATCCAGTAGAGAGCTGCCAAGCAGGGTGCTGTCTGCCCAATCGGGCAAGGCAAGTGGGGCCTCACCACTGCCAACCCCCACAGGGTCTGGCATGGCACGTGCTCGCAACCGCTCAGCATCTGGGCATGCAGGTAGTGCCCCTTGCCGGTCCAAGCTGAAGCTCTGGAAGCGTGGCTGGCTCTCCACGTCCACCACAAGCACACGGTCACTCGAGTTACCTGTGCTCCCCAAGCAGAAACGCAAGTCAATGGGGTGATGTCTTACCCTTCAACAACTAATTTGGCATACTACAAGCCTTAACAAACGTCACTGTGGTTAGCCAACACCCGTACAGCGGCACGAAATAATGCTCATGAAATAGAGATAATCTGGCTTTTCATTTTCACTACATCTGTAACTTTTGTGCGCCATTTCAAATACCAATAGGCCAACAAGAACACAACTGAGCCAACATTTATCGCACCAATCATTTAAAATTATCCTTCATACTGAACTGTCACAATGCCCCTTGTGAATTTCCATGTAAATTTTATGTGAAACTAGTCGCTTAGAGCTCTCATGACCTGGCACATTCAGTATAATGTGCAATGCATTGTGCCACACCTCTAAAGAAATCAGTTTCCCTTCACATTTGCAAATAGTTCACCAGCACGAAGGCCTGTCCAAAAGCTAACATTTCACAATGGCAGCTCTGAACAAGTAACAATTACAACGATGTGTAATGTGTGAAGAAGGAAGAGCCAACAGTTGCTAGATGTCACCTTCTACCCACCTCTTTACGACACCATTGCAATAGCATCTCACTCTCAAGAGCACTTTGACTTGATTAGAGCATGATTACAATTTCACAAGTTAGCAGCTCTGTATATTTTTAATAAGATTTCATGGCATGGAGCTTTTTACGCAGCATCATATCACATGATTAGGATGATTTCTGCAGAAAACAACCTCAGAAAGAGCCTCAAGAAAGCCACAATGTTGCTACTAGGCTGAATAATGCAGAATTTTGAATGGGGCAAACACCTTGAGGGTTGCCGAAGGTAGCTGCATGTAGAGCTTCCCATTCTTCCTGCCACGAATCCTGCCCATGGCGGCAGCACATGACAGCCAGCATCAGTGGTGAAGTGGGAATTGTACCACAGTTATGTTAATCATTGTTCTGGCTGACACAGCTGGTGCCGATAGCCTGCCAAAAACATCCAATGTGCATAGCCACTGTGCTCCTAAGCAACAAGCAGCCCTCAATAGTTCAACTTGCTTGTTAAATTTGAAGTTATTAGCAGCACTGTTTGATAAGCTAGAATTTCTTTGCCCTTTCAAATTACCATGCATGAAATGTTAATTGTTCCTGGGCATTCAATTACTGACATGCCAAACTGATCTGATACCTTTGGAACCTGATATATGTGGACTTGATTGGTTTTTGCATATATCAAAGCCTTCAAAGAAAATTAATAGACGAATAGCAACTACTTTGCACAAGCCTACTTCCTTCAATCAGCTTCACACCATAAATTGAATAAATACTCAACCTCCAAGCAAAGCTTTTTCTGATACAAAAAAGCCTAGGCTGTTAATTCCATGTCACTACACTCACCTGCAACCCCGAAGCTGACTAGTGTGATAAAAAAAGCATAATGGTCAGTTCCTTTTATTTTGGTATTACACCCGGGGCCATTTACTTACACAAACCATTTCTAACCAAGGCACCAAACAAAACCAAGCTCAATCTGTCATACTGGGATCTCCTGGAAACAATAAGCTCACCGCTCACAATAAAGTAATGCAAGGGTCAGCCATATCGAAAGTAATTGGGGGACTATAGCACAAAACATATACTTTAGTCTTTGGGCACAAGAAACTATGACTCTTTTAGGTCATGTCTAAGTGCTGGAATCTGCTCAAAGCCTACTAAGACAGAAAAATAACACAGTAATCCCTTGCCGAGAAATAAAGTCATTTAGACAGCACAACCACTTTGTAAAAGGTGGTGTTTTGATAAAAGTGGAGAAGCCTTAAAACAGCCAAACTCGTGTGCCAAATGTACTCCAACACTGCATTAGCACTGATCAGAGTCTGAAGTGAACAGAAGTAGATTACTAGCATAGTAATGACATATTAATTTTGTCATAAAAAAAAAGCCAGTCATGTACAGGGAGCATTTCTCTCTCTACAGTGCCTCTCCCAATGTCTTAATGCTGCCAAAAGAGCACTGTTTGCCACCACTGCACTCCTTCCGTTCCCGCATTTGTTTACACATGCCAACTAAATGCCAGGCTGCAGTTACAGCATGTGTATCAGCGCTATCAGGGCAGGTAAAAAGGGCTGCCCTGATGCCACCCTTTTCTATAGCAGACTGCCTTATACTTTGCCTTCAATTTCTCTTAACTTCTCCCATGTCACCCCTTCCTGCCCGCCTTATTTCTTGGAGATGAACAGTGCCTCCTGATTTGAGCCGACGGGAATGACACCCCACAAGAATCCATGAGCAAGTAGCAGTGGAATAATTCCTGCCCTACTTGTGTCCCCTTATGGCACTGTATGAGCAGGAAACATTGCCCCAAAGGAACAAGCACAGCAAGGCAGCGCGACCTTCATGGCTCCATAAGGAACACAAGGAACCAACATCTTTCCAAGTGTAAAACAAACACTTTCTTCAAAAGCACTACAAACTTCAATAAAGCAACTATGTTATTACGAGGATTTACTGTATCCTGCACCTGTACAAAGCCTTTGTGGATCATCGGGAATATTAAACATTATCCCACTGGTTTGAGCTGTATGCTTGTCTTAGCGAGAAGTGTTTAGCATGCACCAACATACAATCTTGGTCCTCTGCCTATGCTGAATCAAGGGAAATTGCCATGAAACAATTCTGCCCACCTTCATCCCGAAAGCCAATCCCACTGTCACTGTTGCTGCTATTGCTGCTTCCTGCCTGGCTAGGCTGGGGTGATGCATTGGGGCCATCAGCACGGTGGTACAGGGCAGCCACCGCACGCAAGATGGGTTCCGCTGATGTGTGCAGGGGTGCAGCTCGCAGAACTCCCGGGGGAAGCCTTAGCCGTGAGTCCACCATAAGAACATGACACGAGAGGGCGCCGTCTGCTCCTTTGGTGACCAAGCCAAGGAAGCGGCTGTCATCAGCATAAGCAGCGCTGAATGCAATACGCTCGGCTGGGAAGCGTGCCAGGGCCGCTCCTCGCAAGTCAGCCAGCAGCACTCCATCACGCAGTACAGACAGTTGCACAAGCGTGTGCACTTTCTGCTCGAGACGTAGGCGGCGCACACAGCTGCGGATCGCCTGGAGCCGTGAGCCAGCCACCTCACGTGGAAGTTCAATAGTGCCAAGGTAGCCAACCACTGTGCGTAGCACCAGTGATGTGCGCAGCCCTTTCTGCTCCAGGATCAGCTCCAGCAGCGCTTTGTTGCTGTCCCCTTGGTTGGTCTGCAAAAAGTGTGGTTCACCCTTCTGATCATCATCATCGTCAGCCTGACTACGCCCACTGCAGGACAAAGGCCTCTACCATACATCTCCAATTAACCCTGTCCTGTGCCAGCTACGGCCACCTTATCCCAGCAAACTTCCTAATCTCATCCGCTCACCTAACATTCTGCTGTCCCCTGCTACACTTGGCTTCTCGTGGAATCCATTACTTTACTCTCAACTCTGACCACTGGTTATCTTTCCTTCGCATTACATGCCGTACCCAAGCCCATTTCTTCTAGATTTCGAATAGGATGTCATTAACCTGTGTCCGCTAGCTGGCCCACTCTGCCCACTTCCCGTCTCTTGTTACATCTTATTTTCCTTTTCATAGCTCACTGCGTTGTCCTCAATTGAAGTTCAACCCTTTTCGTTAGCCACCACGTTTCTGCCCAATATGTGAGTAGCGATAAGATACAGCTTTTATATACTTTTATCTTGAGGGTTATCGGTAAACCGCCATTCATGATCTGAGAAAACAGGCCAAATGCACTCCACCTCATTTTTATTCTTCTAGTTATTTCACTCTCACAATCCGGATCTGTGTAACTACCTGTCCTAAGTAGACATATTCGCTTACCATTTCCAATGCCTCGCTATCAATCATAAACTGCTGTTTCCATCCAAGGCTGTTGAACATTACTTTGCTTTTCTGCATATTAATTTGTTGACCTACTGTTCTGCTCTTCATCACTGATCATTGATCATGCTTTGCAGTTCATCCCCTCGGTGAGTCAGCAAGGCAATGGGATCAGAGAATCATAGATTACTAAGGCATTCTCCATTAACTCTTACCCCCAACAGTTTCCAATCCAGGTCTCTGAATACCTACTGTAAACACGAGGAAATAGCAGTGGAGAGCTCATGTCCCTCTGCTGGGCACCCTTCCTTATTGGGATTTCATTATTTTTTTCTACAGACTATGGCGACTGCGCAACCACTACAGATATTTTCCAGTACTTCTACATAGCTTCTTCTACACCATGGTTCTGTAATGTCTGCATGACTGCTGAGGTTTCGATTGAGTCAAATGCTTTCTCGTAATCTATAAAGGCTATATACATAGGGGTTGGTTATATCTCTCCGCACTTCTCTATCACCCGGTTGATAGTGTGAATATGGTCTATTATCGAGTAGCCCTTATGAATGCCTGCCTGGTCATTTGGTTGGATGATGTCTAAAACTGTCCTGGTTCAGCTAATGATTACCTTAGTAAATACTTTGTAGGCAATGGACAGAAGGCTGATCATGTAATTTTTCAAGCCCTTGATGTCCACTTTCTTATGGATTTAAATGATGTTAGCGTTCTTCCAAGCTTCCAGTAGGATTGAAGTCCTAAGGCATTGCGTATACAGGGTATCTAGTTTTTCTAGCGCAATCTCCACAATGTCCTTCAATATATCTACTGTTACCTGATCCTCATCAGCTGGTTTTCCCTTCTGCATTGCTCCTAAGGCTTTCTTCATCTCCTTTTTCATTACTGGCAGAATGTCCTATTGCTGTGTGATTTTGCCCATCTCATTTACATCCCGACTGCTTTGGCTACTGTATAGATTTGTGTAGAATTCTTCGGCTACTTAACCTATCTTATCCACATTGCTAATGACATTGCACTCTATTGTCCATTAACGCATACATCTGATTTTTGCCTATGCCTAGTTTCTTCTTCACTGCTTATAGGCTACCTCCGTTCTTTAGAGCATGCTCGATTCTCTCCATATTAAACTTTCTTACATCGGCTACCATGCGCTTATTTATCGACTTTGATAGCTCTGCCAGTTCTATTGTCCTTAGGGTTAGACGCTTTCATGCTTTGGCATTTCTTAATCACATCTTTCGTCTACAAGTTTTTTTTGTCTGTCCGTGCTATGGTAATGAAATTTAGAATATAGTCTAATGGCAAGAGACTAAACCATCCCTAAATTTTTTTATCAAAATTGGTGCAGCAGTTCAAAAGTTGACTGTACAGCCTAGCATGCCTCCTTAAGAGCTTCCAAAAACTAGAATTCATACACTCAGCATGTACTGATGTCATTGCACTTTGGTCAGTTTGCCCCATGAAATGCAACAGTTTATAAGTCTTGGCTGAAGTCAACTCAAAACTGGCTTGCAACAACCTTTGCAACCATTTTGCAAAAGTCATAACAGCAACTGCAGACTTCACTCTCATCAAGGTATCCATCATTGAAACTATTACAAATCACAAGCAGCCACTTGTGTATCAATAGAAAAAAAAATCTCCAAAGAACTATTTTGTTATTCATTCCCCACAAGGACACTTAACTACATCGCATTAAATTGGTATGAATAATTGAAATTTCTTGCACCAAAAACAAAATGCACTGGCAGTTACAAAAGCATTTACAGTTGCTCCAACAAACTGGCATAAACATAAAATACAGAAACAGGTAATTGCAAACAATTAAAAAGAATGAGAAAAAAATTGACTGTAATCAAAAAAGCAAACCAAAATAGCAAAACTCAACATACCTATTTGAACTAGCTCAATGCACTGATCAAATGCAATGAAACAAAAAAAATTCACTTTATATACATTAACTGCCTCACAATGAGGCTCCTTTGCCATTCAAGAATCACCAGCAAATGTGTGCGTGTATATGTGTTTTGGGTTTTATGGCGCTTAAGCAACTAAGGGTCTCATACACCAAATAAGCGGTTGAAAAGTTTACGCCTGTGGTGATGGACTACCACTTTGTTTATAATGGTTCCTTCTACCAGTTACAGTTTGTTTATAATGGTTCCCTCTTTTAGCAACCTAACGATTGGCACTAAGACTACTATTGCATTCTCTTCTAAGAGTAAACTGGGTGGAAAAGAATGTTTGCTGTAGAATACTGTGAAATGCCTTTTTCTTAGTTTCTATGTTTCTGCATGAAAACAAAATATAGTCAATTGTGACCGCTTTGCCACAGAGTTCATGAACTTAATATTAAACAAACAAGACAAAAAATATTTTTCTGTGACCATTTATAAATGTCCACAGGCCATCTGAAACACGGATAAGGCCATTGAAAAATCTAAGGTGTGTGTGTGTCAGATTTAAAAAAAAAATCTCAACATCTTCTGAGTGCAATTCAGGTTCCACGAACAAAGCAAGGTTTTGGGAAGGAAAAACAGTGAGAGGTTACTATGCTCACAAAACATTAGTCCACACAGCTTTCCAATTTAGCAGCATCTAGCACCATACATAATTCCTTTCCACACACTCCACAAAAAATGCTGGAATTCCAATTGTAGGAGACAAGTGCAGCTGGCTGTTGCTATTTCGCGCTAGCAAAGCTGTGTCTTGTCAGAACCCTGGAGCCTAAACTAACATTGCTGACTTATGTGCACCTTAACAAAGAAGTGGCTTAAGCAATCCGACAGCCAACCTGCATAACATAAGCAGCAGGGCTCATGCTAGCCGTAGAGCTTGGTTCGCTTCACTCAGACTTGCATTAGTCGTTTCGTTGCATGTGGCCAGCTTCAGCATCAGTGGCCAATCACTCACTGCTGCACAATGCCTCATCACCATACCTGTTATGAGCATGAGCTATCTCAATGAACAGGTTTCACTGGGCCAAATGGTTCACAATTAAAAACCAGTAGATAGCCTTAATGCCGTCCCAAATCAGTAGCATTCCAGAAGGTACAGCCAGTGCAAGCAAAGTGAAGCAAACTTGTGCGGCACACACAGTGCCATTCCAATATGCCACTCACATTTGGTGGAAAGAGCCCATGGGCATCCCGTGCAGCCAGGCGTGGCACGTGTCGGTGGCGTGGCCGTGTGTGGTGGGTTCGACCTGGCGTAGCAGCCTCCTCATCGGAAGAGTCTGAATAGTAGTTCTCGGCAATCTGGAGCTTGAGCAGACCAGATGAGCTCCCAATGCGACGCACTACATCATCGTGAGGTGCTCGTGACACGTTGTGACCATTCACAGCAACAAGAAAATCTCCCGGCCGCAAACCCACGCGTTCCGCAGGGCTACCAGCCACAATGCAGCTCAGGATGCATGGTGCTTGGCCTGAGATTGTGAAGCCAAAGCCCTTTTTGCCCCGAGAAAGCTCCACAGTTCGAACACCATAGCTGGGTCGCTTTTTCCTCCGCCTTGTCTGGTGCATGTCTTTCTGGTAAACCCTGCAGAAGTAACACTCCCATTAAAAAAAAGCTGCACAACAGAGAATGGAGGACAACTAACCACTGATTTGTTCCCAACAACAACTGCAGCACTAGAGAAATACAGGAGACAAAATACACAAGAGTGGACACCAAAATTCCTGAAATCAGAAGTGGAAATTTTATGCTAATCATGACGTGTAACAAAAAATTTGCAAACGCTCCAGCACATGTCAGATTCAAGATCAAGGCAGTCCAATGGCCTTGATCAAGCTTACAAAATCTGCAACCCTGAAGCCTGCCAACCAACCTCAAAATACAGTGACTTCAAAATGGCCATCTATGCAATGGCCTTGTAATACTATGACAAGTCCACACTTTACATTTGTAAACAGTGAAAACATCCAAGCATTTAATGTTACACTGCGGCTGAATGCCAACAGCCAAAAATTTTTTAGAAACAAGGCCATGCCCTGGAAAACTTTGATGAGACCCAGAAGAGTTGCGTACATAGTGTTCTGAAGTAGGAAACAATAAAAATTTTATGCTCCTACTCTTTCCAGACTTATAAACATGTGTACTCATTTTGGTAACACCACCCTGCAGCATAGCATCACAGCCAAAAAAAAATGGAACCAATGCAACAGTTTCAAAGTGCCCTTTTAGCAACATATTAATCTACAAATGTGTCTGCATTTGTTTCCCCACATCATACGACAAACTGTTATGAACATGCATGCAGCACTAGGAATTGAGACATGAAGCTTGACACCTGCAAAGATTGCACTGGTAGTACTCAGCACAAGGTTAACCGAGCCTACACATTTTAGTTTATGGTTTATTGGGGTGTAGCGTCCCAATGCAACCCATCCTATGGGGAAGCTGTAGAGAACAGCTCCAGAAATTTCGACCACCTGGGGTAATGTGCGCCAACATCGCACAGTACATGAGCCTCTAGAATTTCGCCTCCATCGGAATACGACCACCATGGCCAGGAACAAACCCACGTCTTTCGGGTCAGCAGCAGCTGAGTACCATAACCACTGAGCCACTGCGGCGGCCCTACACATTTTACTGGTTGTAAAGAATGGGATATGGTAGGTATATGGGGTTTAGCACCCCAATGCAACATGGGCTACGCGATGCCACAGTGGAGAATAGGATATGAAAACACTGTAAGTGCCAGTCCTGGCACGAATACTATAGAAGCAGTTAATGTTTCAATCAGATCAGGAAGCCAGGATCCCAGCAAAACTTTAGCAAAATTACGCATCATTCGAAAACTGCACAGCTTTGGTGCAAGAACAACTACTGGTGCACATGACTCTGTGGCGCACATGTCAAGTGAACTCCTGTATCCTATGCCTGCCTGGGTGGCCTCCTCTGCCAGTCCATCTGCCTGCGTGGGACCATAGAAGGTCACATGAATTGCACCACTAAGCGACATGTGCAGTCTGGGACAAAAGTCTATGGAATGCGTGCTCCGTAAACGAAGCCGATAGGTCTACAACCTTTGTCTTCGCTGGATGGTAAGCGTGGAGGCCATTCAAGACGCCATGACAAAGGAGCTGACAGCCCTGCCAAAAGAAGCGTTTTCCAACTGTTTCCAAGAAGCGTTGGAAGCTCTGTATAGTCTGCAAGAGAGACTATTTCGAAGGGGTGCTGCACAAACGATTTCATGTTAAGCGCATTTTTTTTAATCGACTCAGTCGCGAAACTTTACAGGCAAAGGTTGTATTAATAGCCACCTGCCAGAGGCCACACTTGGGGAGAGGAAAGCCAAATCCTTCATAACAGAGCCATTGGCTTCGATTACGGATCACGTGGTCTAGAGACTTTTGTCCCCGACTGTACTAGTTGGCGTTTTGGGGTGCGCACCAACTTAGCACAATTTAAAAAAAAAATGGCCAGAATTCATTACACCACAGTGCCAAGCATTATCCCACTTCTGAAATTCTTAAAACTGATATCATTAAATTAACCGCCAGCTACAAATTTCTCACTACAACCAGGTGCCTAACTGCAATAGTTAAGAGTTAAATTATTAAAATACTTATTAGTTAACATGACCCAACTGTTTTCTGAAGTCTGCCACCACTGGTATTAAGACGCCATAAAAGTGACTGTTATACTTGCTTGTCAAAAATTACTGGTGGGCTTCCCTAAAACACCCAGCATATTTCTATGTTAATGTCTATGCATATCAATACATGTCAAATGCAGAGTGCACCTACTCTGTTGTCTGGGCTAATCATGAAGCAGGCCCAAGCCCCTGCAGGCTGCAAGTAGCGGTACGGCTTAATGACAGCACAACTGCTCTTCAATTTGAACATCAATTTGCAGAGTGAAATGGGAAGTGGGGGCCTTCCAAAAAACAATGTGTGGGTAGCATTGTTTGCTTGCATTTTGAGTTCTCCTCAAGAATAATTTCTGTTCAAGTGCACTGATTTTCAGAAGTACTTTTTCCATCTGTATCCATGCAGCAAAGAGGCTTCACCGAAGACATTATCGCCACAGCTTCAAAGGATAGTGGAGAGCCATTTAAGTACTCAGCAGCAGAGAGAGAGATAGGAAATAATAAATCAGCAGACACTCTGTTAAATGCCACAACCTCTGATGCTAAACCAAATTAGAGCAACAGTTTAGAGCAGCAAACCACGATTATACACCCTGGCATGTCTCTCTCAACAGCAACCTTTATTAATGGGCCTCAATTAGGAATCTAAAACTATTAGTTAATAAAGCAGGGTGAAGTGGTTGTACCTGCAACCAACTTCAGAGCAGGCAGAAAACCAATGTTTCGTTCCACTGCAGCTAGAGCCCGGTACAAAGTAATGCTTCGCAGGGGGTCATACTGTTGCATGTGGTGCCAAAGATCCTTAGTATACTGAAGTGATGCATGATAGAAGCAGCGTGAAGTGCAGGGAAGTGATTTCTGCTCAGTCTGGTTGCAACCTGAGATAATATGAGTTTTTTTTTTTTTTTCGAAACGAGCCAAATCCACCTTAACAGGCACTGATTAAAAACAAGAAAGTTTCTTATATGCAGAAAACAGTGTTATCCAAGCTGCTATATGATATGCTTTGCATGTGATTTAGAACAGCACTACACCAGAATGTAATAAAGAATTGTGCAAATTTTTGGTTAATATCAACATAAATCTGGCTCTTTTAAATGTGAAACTCTTGATCTGACCCAGTTTTCATCCAAAAAGCTTATTTCTACAGTAGTAACTACAGTTCTGTTTATGAAAATAATGCTTAAAGATGATTACGCTGTGAATTCAGCCCAAAAATAATTAGAACATTCACTGTGCGCAATCAGGGGCACTACTATGCTTCAGCATCATAAGCAAGTAAGTGTATAGGGTCGGTCAAAAATTCCCAAGCCACAGGGTCTGCTTTTGAGCCCTATAGCCAGACAGTTATGACACCCCCGAAGCTCAAAATCTCTGTAGAGTGTAGCAGAAGCACCGCTCCAACCTCTGAGACCCTTAAAGGAATATAGACACCTAATTTTAGTGGCATGTTTTCTTCTCTATAATGATGCGGATGACACTACTACGTATGAATCACCATGTGATGTTTGCCTACGACCGCTAAATAATTTATAATCAAATTTTTTCTGTCATGCTGTTTTGGTTTCGTTTTCAACAGCTGAACGATGGCTGTGACATCAAAGAGTGCTCTTGTGTCACGTAAGGCATGAAAAAACGTCCACAAAACCGCTGCTTCATCATTTCAATTTACTGCAGTGCTGAAGCCAGCCTTCCTCAAGAGCCGGAATGACAGCTAATGAGGAAGCAGCGATTATATTGCAGTTTTTTTGTCTCCCGTGACCTGTAAGCACATGTTGATGTCACAGTCCTCTTTCGGCTGTTGTAACTGAAACCAAAACAGCACGAAAAAAAAAAATGTGATTATAAATTATTTTGCAGTCGTAGGAGAATACCAGGTGGTAATCCATGTATAATAAAGCCTTAAGCATCATTACAAACAAGAAAACGTGCACCCAAAACTTAGGTGTCTATACTCTTTTAATAGTTTTATCGGCATCTTAAGTGGCAAGATATACCAATGAAAAGCAGACCCTCTGGCCTGGGAACTTTTGACCAACCCCGTACATAGCAGGCTTTTGTTAAAAGCACTGATGTGACACCCTTCTTTTTTTGTATTCCCACTTCAGCAGCAGATAAGTAAACTAGCTAGAGTGTATGAGATATAGCATTTATTCTATTTCACTGTAGCATCCGGAATTCATGATTATTATCAAAATGGCAGACGCAGTCAGGACAACTGCTAGTCCTGTCGTTTCCTGTCTGCATCTGCCATTTCGCTAGTAAGGATGCATTAAGGAAAGCCAGTACTAAACACTTTAAAGTGCAATGCAACAGAGGCGCATCCTTGCTTCCTTGGTGATGGGGCTAATGATCCCCTCATTACTGTCGCCTTTTAGGTTCGGATCTTTTGTCTATCTCTTCATATCCTATGCAATCAGGTGTAAAGTAGCACTGGAGAAGGAATAAATGGAAGCACGCCTGAAACAGTCCACACTAAGAGAGCAAAGCAGACAAAGACGGCTCTCGCGAGTAGAATTTGCTCATTTTGATTCATACATCAGCAGGATCTGGGTCATTACTGATTTGAAATAAGATTTGGGTGCAGGTTTTCCAGGCATTACAGGGCACCTTTCATCATCACAGTGTTTCCAAAGGAAAAGTGCATGGATGTGCTTGCCATTACAGTTCAATTTGAATTAGTTTTGATTTGGCTCATTTCGATTAAAAAAAAACTCCTCATATAGATTGTGCACTTATGAATTGAGAGCTTGGTATTATTTTCGCTTAAAGGATAAGGAAGCAAAAAATATGGTAAACGGACAAGTGTAGTTTTGGATCACAGACTGTAAATGGTAAACTGTGGGGTTTAACGTCCCAAGGCAACATATGGGCTATGAGGGACAACATAGTGGACAGATCCAGATTAATTCAGACCACCTGGGGTTCTTTACCCTGTGCTGACACTACACAGCATACGAATTCATCAAGGCGAGCGGGATAGCAGATTTGAGAGGCTGTGCCATGTGGCGAACTGCAAGGTAACCAATATCCCTGCTCGGAGCTGGAGCAGGCCTTGCAGTACCCCAGATGGCACAGCCTGTCAAATCTGCTGCTCTGCTCACCTAGACGAAAATTCCCCGCTCAGACGGCTGTAGTTTTTCGCCGATTCCGGACAATTCGGGAAAGTTCTGATGTTTAAATTATCTGATGAAAAAAAAGACTATTATAAGCTACCCTATGGCCTGTGCTTGAGCCCAAACAGGCAAGCAGTTTGCGGAGAGAATATTTTACAACACAGAAAGATAAATATGGAACACCCGTGTATGTTTCAAATTTGGGCCTAATTGTTCATATTTTCTGCATTTGGCCACTCAAAAGGGTGCTGTCACGTGGCAGCAGCTAACATTAGTTGACAGCAGCCTCCTCATTGTTTGGCCCTGTCGTTTGACCACCCGTCTATCGTACACTGTGGTGTAAGCCATCTATAACCTCCCTGACTCAGTGTCTACTTCAAATAAAACACGTGAATGCTCCTACTATGACTAGGTTAACTGAGACATTTTAATTAACCACATATCAAAGCCACAAAAAGCAAGAGCTCCTCGTCCTCCGCAATAGTTTCCAATATTTTAAACATGTTCACTGTAGCAGTTACTTATACTGAAAACCTTTGTGAAAGCCCGCTTTTGAAATTTTTCCTGAAGCTGCAGCAGACAAATATCATAAGCACAGTAATATGGAGAAACAAACCTCATGTCAGTGCATCCGTACACTACCGAAGCTGCTAGAAAACTAAAGCTGGCATTTCAAGGCCATATTGCTCTAATCCGAGTTTAAGGAATGCATTTTGCCACCAGCGAAAGCTTCTATTGTGGCTGCATGCATGACCACCAGCACAGGGCAAAAATTGCAGCTGCAACAAAATGAACGTAGTACCTGTATGCCATTTACCTGCAGGCATGAAAATTTCAGCATACCGCGCAGAAACTACATGGTCACGTGTGCTGCCGTCCTTGGTTTTTTAAAGTCAGTTCAAAAGGTTTCAAATGTTAGTTCAAATTTGCACTGAATAAGACAGTTTAATAGCACGTAAATATTAGCAATATCTCTCATCCTACTCCTAACAAAAAAAATTACGACTCAAGGTACGCTTTAACTGACACCGAGTAAGCACTCGGTGCGAATTAAATGTACCCATACAACACAAAAATAACGGTGGGGAGGGGTGCCAGCAGGTGAAAAATAGAACTCAAGGAATCTCCAGTTTGGAGACGCTGCAAACCGCTCACAATCACACACATCATCTTCTCCATTAGCGGCCATTAAGTGATTAGACGGGGAAAAAATAATAATAAAGCGCGACCGGACCACGAGTGCGAACTTCAGTTCCTCTCCTGCGGCGATCACAGTGAAACCAACTCAAATCAACATCCGCGGGCTTGTTTCTCCGATTTTGAGCAAAACGCGCGGTTTCAAAACGAAAAGGGCCTGAGTAATCGGACACCATCCTGTCCAGATAATAATACCCTACCCATCCCCGCACTACCTGCACTAGCAACAGTTGGTACCCCAATCTTGAGCATTGGACGCATCGCATCGAGAAACCAAAAACAAGCTTCGTTCACCGTTTCCTTCACTTCCAAAGTCAGATAAGCGCATCTGTCAAGCACAGCATGTTACCTAAACTGAACACAGGTGTGTCACACAGGATGACATCGACAGGCAAGGAGGTATGCCGCCACTTCCTTAGCCATACGCACATACAGACAACGGAAAGGCATAGTAGACATAGGCGAAAACAAAAGTTACCGGCTAAAGACCGCGCTTTTACACAATTCTTCCTACCTGGTCAGCTTACGGCGAGCAACATTCTTCGCTGGCAGCTGCCGAGGATGCTCTAACTACCGATGACATCTGAAGAGAGAGCGGATCAAATCGGCTCCCAACATGAACTTTACGACACAAGGAGGGGTAAGGTCGGGGCAGCATTCCAGCAGGGATCGGGTCACAAAAGCTGAACCACTGCGCTGGTCACACTATACTGATCCAAACTATTTAGTTTACGCATGGCTAGAGTCAACATTGTAATTAGACTCGTTGTCAGTCCATGTCACCCGCTAAGTTAAAAGCACTCGACGGCTCTTTTTTTTTTTTTTTTCCCTGACCTATCAAGGATCACTCAGGTAGCAGTGAACTTTGCACACTTTACAAAATGGTGACCGTTTAAGGTCACGTGGCATTCATGCTGCACGCTGATAGGTTGAAAGTTTAGGACGTGAACCTTGCGTGCGTGAACTCTCGCAAAGTAACTTAATACACCACCCCTTAACGCAACAAGCTTTTAAGTAATTAATACACTTTAAACGTTATTATTGGTTTGGTTTTGCAGACATGAAGGCCCAAGTGCATGGAGCAGTCAATGTAGATCACAGCTAAGGTGGCGCTAATAGCCAAAAACTATCATGCTTTACTACCACTTTAATTTAGGCACATTTCAAACTTTCTTTACTGTTTTATTTTTCTCTTCTCAGTGACAGTTTAACATGAAATCAAAGTTCATACGTTGGAAATTGTCATATGACTTATACAGGGTTACGCAACTAAAATGAACCAGATAAGCAGATGCTAGCGACATTAGCGGCAACTGACGGCAAGAAAGAGTGGCTGTAGCTTGGCTACTAGCGAGTCATCGCAGGCCGTCCGTTCTGGGTGGTGCCGTGGCTGGAGGTAGGCGGAGGCGTGGTGGTGTATACCTGTGCAACCTGTGGACTGATTTGGAGGGGCCGCTCGCCAGCGTCACTTCACATCGAAGTTTAGGCAAGAGACAAGGGAAATCGCAAAATTTGACAGAGGTTCTGCGCCCCTGTTCGAATTCCGTATGTATTCTGCTTTCGAGCATTTCGTCTGTTTCGCTTGCTCTGCCACTTCATACGCACTAGGCAACATGCAAGGCACTTGTGCCCTTACATTTTGTAATCGAAGCCTGCTTCACCAGTGCAGGTTTCCCCTAGTGCCGTGATGTCGGAAGGAACAGCGGACCAGACTTTGGACAGCGGCGACCCCGAAGTGAGCGACACTGCGCCGACGCTTACAGACCATTTGAACAAGCGACTGCTGGAGTCATTTCTTCACCGTTTGAACGAGACATCCGAAGCTGCGACAGTAACACAAACGAATTCCGTAGCGGTCGGCGACGATTTCTGCGATTCGTGATGTCCAGTTCTTGTAACGTCAAATGTTACTTAAATGTCTCGAGTCCGAGATCCTGAACAATATTCACATTCGCTTCGTCAGATGCCTATGCCGAGAAAGTGACCTTAATAAATGCCGCTGTGTCCTTTGCAGCGTGGTCGGAGCGTAACGGAATCCGGCATGGGGTGGGGCAGTGGTGCGTGCACACCACTGCGCGCCTCGAAGGTTGACGCAAACCATTTCTTAGCGAACTTTAATAATAAAAACAGTTAAAGCACACTTTATACACGTGATGAATCACCAGCTATTGTTACTCCTTCACTTCCTATGCAACCAGAAAGCTTAGAGGGAAAACAATGTCAGCCTCTCTTTCAGCAGCCACCATCACTGTCTTCACCACATCAAGAGCTCGTCCCTGGGCCGCTTCCACCGCTCGGCACATAGCAGAGTGGTCACACAAGAAAAAGGGAGGCTGGGTGCCTGGCTATGACAGGCCACGATGAGAATTTGGAGTAAAGCAGTGTCGCACAGGCTAGATGCAGCTTCGTCGGCAGCCAGGGTGAGCTTGCAATCATGATCGGGCACCCTGTTCACTAAGGATGGTGATCTCGATCTAGGGCCCAAAAGTCAAGGCAGAAGCACCCATGCAGAGCGGGAAAAAAATACACTTCCACAATTAGCAGCGTGAAGCTTCATCCTAAGCGTGTTTTTTTTTAAAGCAAAAGTCATCACTGGTAGCAATTTATAATTCCAATCCATGAGAGGACCTTAACAATGACATTTTGTGCGTGCTGCACAAGCAATTAAAAAACGAAATAGCACCAGTACCACACTACGTGAAAGCAGCCCCACTTCACAGTAAATGTTCGCACTATGTAGCATGATATCAAGTAGCACTGTGCTGGCTGCAAAACAGTGCAGACAGTGGGCAAATAGCTACCACATTCGCCAGTTCTAACAAGCCTTCAAAGCTTCTAAATCAGACCCTGACATCAAACGTTTCTACATGACAGCAGACATCGTACAGGTAAGAGGCTACTCGCATTCTAAAACCTTGAAAAATAGCTCGTCAGACAGTACCCAAGATTTCCCAGGTACACCACAAAAGGCTTCAATGAAGGGATGCAAACATTGTCACCTGCCTGAATAGTGCTCAGTCATGTGCTGCCACTATATCAGAACTCTGCTATAGTAAACTCTGATATAATAAAGTGAAACTGCGGTCCCATTTCGCCTCCCATAGACGCCTGTACATTTTTTGTATGTTATAAAAGATTTTTTTCACAGAAAAAAAAACTGCTATAGTAAACAGGGTCTGGCCGTAGCAAAGCACCGCCCGCTGAACAATGACAACACGGCATGCGCGAGGCTGGCAATCTGAGGGAGATGCATACCAAAAATGTTAAAACGGTGCTCACTGAAATAAACAGCTTCACTACCCAGCTTGGAAGCTGTGAGAAGCCGAAGTCCTTGAGGACGCGAGGCTAAGCGTGCGGCGCGCACAGAAAAAAAAAGTAAAGCCAGCTATGAAAAAAGGAGGCGTGTCGCTGAAAAAATCAGCCGTGCTTTAACTACTGTTGAACCTGGCTAGACAGTGAAAACTGGTGTATTGGCAACTAGACGCAGCTTAGCGTCTGTAACGTTGAGTGCGTTCCTGACAACTGCCAGCACTGGAGCTAGTCAAAGCGCCTGCGCCTTCATTCCTGTCCATGTCGCTCTTTCATGAACGCCTCAGTGCATAGCTCGAAGATATGTTCCCAAAACATCCGTGCATTCACTAGAGACAAGCCATCTGCTGTACCATCGCCGTATATTGCGTGTTGGGGTTTCAGTGGGTGCTGCATGATGATGCAGACGAAATCGGCACTAGGAACATACAGGATCTTTAAGCAGGAAATTGCCGAAGAAAATATAATTGTAGGGGAAGCCCTTTGTTGTTTGACGCCAGGACGGGAGTTTTGCGGACTAAGATGTATAGAGTCAGGTACGACGAGATAGAGACGTTGTGCGGTGCTTGCAGAGAGGAGGAGGAAATGGCTGAACACTTGATAACTTTTCTGTAAAGGGCTTCACCCTGCAGTGGAAAGCAGCGGGGCTGATTTATTCAAAGCATTGGGGTTTAAGGACAGTGAAGGAAAAGTAGATTTTAAGCGGGCAGAAGTAACCGAGCGAAGGTTATCTGATTGGTGGCTAAAATCAAGACAAGAGAAATTTCACAAATCATGGCAAGGTGGCTTGAACCACCGCCCGATTTAAAGAGTTCAGCCTTATCCATCCATCAATTCCATCCATCCATGCACGATGGGAATTCACTGTAAACGTACTTCGTTACTTGCTTAGTTGGGATACCTAATTTTCATGCTCAAAATTAAATTTTTCATGCACGCCTCAGTACATACCTCTAAGATGCGTTTCTTAGACATCTGTGTGTTCACTAAAGGTGCCTTCATTCACTACAAAGACTCAAACAGTTGTGGCGGAATGGAAGTGTCATCATCTCGAATGCCAGAGACCTGGGTTCAATTCCTACCTGCAGCACAATTGTTTTTTTAATTGATGCCGCTTCGAGGTGATACTGCGCCATTCAAGGTCATTTGTGCAGACAGCGAAATCTGTGCCGCTAGACTCGTAAAGCTTTCGCTTTAAAAGGAAAGGAATGCAGTGAAGAGTAATAAAGGGAGGAAAAGGAGGCGAACATTCGCAGCTTGAAGCATAGGGATGAGGCAGCAAGAAACGGAGGCGCGGCAGCACTGCGTGAGCGGTACTGCCGCAACTCGACTGTGTCACGCGTTTAACTATTGCCTCTTAAACGACGCTGAGGCTGTGGACAGTGATGCAGTGTTCACGCAAAACTTTTGTTTTCACATGATATCAAACTCTCGTTATATTCGTAGCCACATTGTATCTGTGCAAATGCGGTACTTCCCCAAGACGTAAACAAAATAAAAAAATGTGATAACATGAAATAAGTCTGAAAATAAATATCACATAAAGGGACAATAAAAGCAGGATGGAAGGTATTTGCAAGTGTTTCTTTTATAAATCAACAATATGTTTAGAAAGTGGCCAATTAATTACTAGAATCCTCAGAGCCATCCCATCACCAACAACTGATACAGTAAAAACCCTAGTCCCAGTCACTTTACTATAAAGGGGTTCTACTGTATTTTGTATCCAAAATTGGTAGCCCTTCAGTGCTTGGGAAGATTCCTGCTTTCCCTTAAAGCTGCTACAACCACATAGCAGGTGGCATGACACAAAGGTGCCTTGAATATCCAGGAACAAAATATGGCATGCTACAATGCAAGTGCAATCACAAACAGCCTCCCAACTGTAAGTAACAGAATTGTAAACTGGTTGAATTGATCAGCCTTAACAACAAAGCAGCAGGAACGATGCACAGGAGGGATGATGCATGACAAATGAAGTGTCCTGTGTCTTCTGTATGTTGTTTATGCTGCATCATGAAAGTAGCAGTGTTGTAAGCACCTAATTACATGTGCTATCAAAGCTTTTCCAGCAGTTTGCTCTGTAGCATGAACTTGCTGCCAACTCTGTCTGTGTGTGTGTGTGCATGCGTGCTCATGAGAGGAAGAGAACTACACACAGTCTACAGCTTACTCTAGGCCAAGGTGAGGTGCAAGTTGCCAGTGCTACCCGACGAAGTTGAAGAAAGGCCTGGGCAGAACAAAAGACCTGCTCATGGTTTTTGGACCTGCCATTTTTAATTGCAGGCAGCCAATGAGAATGGCACTATGCTGCCATGCGTCGGTGCACATAGTGCAGAAACTAGGAATGATGAAACAATTCTAGATTAAAACTGACCTACACTGTGTAAGCCTCCTGTAGCAAATGTAACACTTCACATGCAAGCATGACTGCATCCTTGACACTATCAATGACAAGCGCAGCATAGGGCTACAGCAATAGCAAAGTGCTCGTCAAAAGCAAAAAAACACTGTATAATGCTGATCAAACACCCCAAGTACTAATATAGGAAATGGCTGGAAGGACAGCTACATGCTCAGAACTAATGCAGAAAAAACAGTTTGATTCTGATATCGCTGTTACTTGCTATATTAACACGATGGCAAGGCGGGAGAGTTGGTGATACATATCATATTTAAAAAATAACAGCGCGGAAAACGGGGACTTCAAGGGTTAGAAAACACAGGACAAGCGCTGTCCTGTGTTTTCTACCCTTGAAGTCCCCGTCTTCCGCGCTGTTATTTTTTAAATTTCTATATTATTTTTGCATGCTTGTTGCACTCAAAACCTTTAATAGCCCAGCACTCAAAAAGCTTCTTTTGCACTCGATATACTTAACACCCGAAATTTCCCCTTTCTCAATTCTGTCAAACACACACAAGACTAAATCATAAGGATATACAACAGTATGAGCCAACCTTAACAATCAGCTACTAGCAAAGACCTGCACAGAGGGAAAGTTTGCGATGGAAAGAATCACACAGCCCTCTCCCTTTGTTTTCAAATACTTTTGCACTGCACAAATAATAAGCTGGGACTAATAAACAACTCAAAAATAAAAGTGTCCCAGCTCATACCACTAACAGCACTATACTGTCACAACACACTTGCAAGATATGATCAAATCTACTTTACAGTCCTCAAGCGTATACATTTTCCATGGCTGGTAACACAATGCTCACCAATGCAATGCTTCCACCACAGCTATTATGGACCATAACTAAGGGTTGGACATTTTGGTATAAACGGGGGAAAAAAAAAAACGATAACAGTCCGCTGAATTCAGTTTTTGAAATTGGGCTTTAACTGAAAAAGGTCAGTATTCTTGACATGCAAAGCATAGATACAGTTGGCTGTTGAATGAGCATTACACTCAAAGCTGAAATTAAGTAAGCAGGAAGCCAGGGGCACAATGTGATGATGGTGTTGTTGGATACGTAGCGCAGCTGTGCAATTTGAGGCATTCCTCCACTAGCTTACATGCCTCCGATGACCGAGAAGCAAGACCTCCTCACTGCCTGCTAGCTAAGCATTGTATGTTAACTGACATCCCCTGCTTAGAGCACTTAGCCGGTTAAGTAGGCTAATCAACTGCATGCAAGGACACTCGCATGAAACCATGCATGGGCGTCACAAAAAAGTGTGTTCTGTCTACCACGACAATTGGGCGGCAGTTCTGTCGCTGCCATCAACACGGAGACCACACGCTGTACCCCGCCCTCGCGCTCAATCCAGCACAACAACCAAACAATATCATGTCAACCCAGTTTTTAGAAGTAAACTTACAACTTGCATTTTCTTCTGCCGGCTATCTCATTCAACTTAAGTTACTCTTTTAATAATGGTAGCAATTTATTCTACAAGCACAGCTCTAAGTACTGCCATTTGCGAGCTAATTACTGGTCAATAAAGTGTTCATAATGAAAAAAAAAACTGAGATAAGACTTCAATTGGCTTTTGGCCACACTGGACTGCGGAATTAAATCACCGAAAACAGTCAGTATTTCATTCATCGAAAATAACATCCGCCGAAAAAAAAAAAAAAACTATACTTGGGTTCTGAAATGAAAAATGAAAAAAGTCTGCTGAATTTTCAAAAAATAAAAACCGAAAATTCCAACCCCTAAACATAACGAACCACCATATCTAATGACAAGCAAACATTTCATCACGAGTTTTCTGCTTACCACTGCGGACTCTACACACAGAAAAGGATACAACTCGTAGCCCTCTTTCAATAGGGTCTGTGATGTGGAGTCCTCGTGGCCCATAAACAGTCTCATTCTGCTCATGAATGTAGGCAGTGGCCTGCTTCAAAAACTGCAGTAGAAGAAAAAATGGCCCACAGAAGTTCAGGGTTATGCAACACAAGCAAATGAGAGCCATCCTACCTTCTCGTAGTGGGTTTCAGTACACATGTAAAGCAAGTACGCAGTGAGGCAAGCCATGAAGCCTTCACAAAATGTTTTGCCACTCATCCTCTCAGCTTCAGAGTATATAGAGTTGATTGTGGCGACTGTCTGGTCAAACATGTGCCTTTCTATCTGAAAAGCAGAAATAAAAACACCATCAAGTTACACTACCACAACACTGACAGGCCCAGCAATTTACAGCAAATGTGCTAATTTCTGGGTAGGTACCAAGCCATCAAGCTCTTGTGGAAACTTCGTCTGGAACTTCACCGACGTTCCCTCGGAGTAGTCACGTTGAATGAAGACCTTGTTCGGAATACGGCTTCCCTCATGACCTGTCTGATTCTGCAAAAGCAAAGAAGCCTTCTGCCACATCGAGAGCACAGTGTGGAAAAGCTTACACTTGAATGATATCAAAGGTGGGAATCAATAAGCTAGCTCATTACTTGTATGCATTGTAACAAGGTATACGAGAATGTACACTGAACATTAGTGCACAAAAAGTGAAACAACGCGAGGAAAGCGAGAAACAGCACACTCAACGAGCTCCCTCCCCATGAGGAATTAAAATTCACCATTTGAGTCCACTTGAACAGCACAAGAAAGCAGACCAGTAAATAAGCTTCTATTTCTCAAGACTGACAACTACCAAATGTGAAAGCACAACGCTATACTGTCATACGCAGCTCAATCTGCAGCAGAACATCAAGCTACGAATGCAATGACTAGTCATTTGAAACTGGCCACATTCCGCGCGACAGCCGGATAAATGTAATTAGCATTGCTGCGTTTACAGCATTTCAAAACAAGTGAAGCAGATACTAGTGCTCCGTTTCCCTTTTCATACGACGTAGCTAACGGCAGCGCCGTTTACGCCTGACAATGCCTCGATGATATTTGTCCTAATGAAGTGTTCGGCAAAACCGCGAAGAGGAGTACGCTACTACCCTCCAGACCCCCTTCTCCCATCTGCAAAGCTCAGTCCGGCTGGTCGAGCACGACACACGACTTTCCAAGGGCATTGCACCCAGATTCATTTTCTTGCCGCAAGGCTCTCAAGAATGAGCACGACCCAGACAAACGTACAAACCACATAATGGTACCTGAATTCATGAAGGTGTCGCATAAGTGACGAGGTCATAAAAATTTAATATGCCAAAAAGACATAGGTACGCTCAAAATTAAAGCCCACGCCATGAATGGGCGTCTCAAATGCTGTCAGAACAGCTGAAACACACGAGATAAGACGCGACTGAAAACTTGATATCGTAAGCCTAACAGTGGCATACAAACAATCTAACATATCGCAAGAAGTGACAGGCGACAAAACACTCACCTGGCCAGATGCCATCCCGGCACGCCTATTTAAACCATAAGATCAAGTTTTTGCCAAGGTGCAAATCGAAATGTAAGTACTCCTCTGATCGATGCTAGTCATGAGATGGGCACGACTCAAAACATGCGCGCGTTTTCCCGTCGAGATGACCCATGTGACGAAACAGAGATCAGTTTAACGTATTCATTGCAGTACTAACGTGATGACTGGTTATAACAACACAGAAATGCAACAACAGCTACAACCCAAACTACACTGCTCTGACCCGCAAAACGCGCACCGTGCAGTCAGAGAAGTCTGCGCATGCGCGTACACCCCAACAAGAGACTGCACTAACCAATGCACTAGCAGCATGACTAGCAGCGAGGAGGCGCTGGAAAGCCCTTCCTCCACTTCCTCCACCACCCGCATTATCCTCACCCTCATTTTTCAATTCCAGCAGGCACACGCACAAAAAGAGTGTTTATTTGATCGCGCATTAAAATGCTAGCGCAGCGCCAGAGCGAAGGGCAGACATAGTAAACGAGACTCCAAATAACTTGGCCATGAAAGGCATTTCGCTGGAGCGTTTCTCTTCCCTAGCGTTATTACTGGCTATTTCTGGGTATTACAACAAATTTACATTTTAAAATTCTCAAAAAAAAAAATCGATAGCCCCCGATGTAGGCGACAAAGTTATTTTCCTCTTCTTTTCGGAGGATGTGGGGCGAAAAAAGGTTTGTTTTCAGTCTGTCAAACTAAAAAAATTAATCTTCCCTGATGCTCACGAACCAGGCTCTCGCTCTCGATAAACTTTCACGCGAAAGCCTGCTACTTGCTCTAAAGCTGACAGAAATTCACCAAACTTGACATGCTTCACACGAAGTTTACGACAGGTCGGAACGCTTACATGGTGCCTCGCAAGGTGTCGCCACTGCATCTGCAGCCATAGTTGAGGAAGCAGCAGACGACACTGCGCCTTGGCTGGGGGCATGGCTGGGGGCTACCATGAACTCTGACCCCACCCTGCTACCCCTTACGGACATGCCTATGACGAGCAGCTGCATTTTTGTTGCTCTTCTGGCGGCTCTGCGCGTGCGTGCATGCGTAACTTGCGTGAAGTGCTGGGGGTAGCATATGCCAGCGAACGACAGTCTCAGGGCGATTATTGCTGCATTTGTTGGAGCAACCCATAACGACAAGCAGACCTTCCCAACAGCCCCATTTACATGCGCAACTTCATGCTAACGTGCTTTATGCGAAGCCTCATTGGTTATTAGTTATTACGGCCGGGCTAGAGTGGCGTGCTCACACGCCGCACCCAGTCCGGCCCACAGGCTGTACCCAGTCCGATACTGGGTGCGGCGTGTGAGCACGCTCTCCTAGCTCGTCCGTGCCGTCGTGCCGCTGCTAGCGCCCCAGCCCAGGTGTGTCAGTGAGTCGATCGGCAGTTCGCGGTTGGATCTTGACAAGGGGAAGGGCCAGAACCAGAACTACTTGCGCTGCAACGCTGAGCAGAATCGCGTTTCCGAACGCCTAAAAAATGATATCGCTATTGCGATCTGTTAGCAGAAGTTAGCAAATGGTGAATTCTTATACACCTACAGCAAGTTGCGGCAGCATATGGGCAACGAATGCGAAGAATTGCTGTGGTTTGCTCAGTAAATTTCTAAGCGAAACTGTGTTCGTTACAGTTCTACTTCCAAACTAATTTATCCATGGCTCCATACATGTTACGGTACACGCAGCGCCGTTAATTGCAGCAGCGCTGCATGATAAACTCCTGAAAAAATCCACTTCACCTTGCATTGTGGAGTACGTAAAAGGAAGGAGAACACGAAATAATGCGCCTTCTTCCAATACCGCGCCGCGAGATGCTCTTTTGTGCGTGCGCCAAATTTACACCTGGGCTATTAGGAATGACGTCTTAGAAGGGCGTGAGTAATTATAACTACGACTGCCTGACGTTGTTGTTGAAACCTATCTCACTTCTCGGGAGTTTTCGGATTTACCTACATTAAATGCGACCAGGCCGCGTAAGTTTTGTGTGTACAACTCGAATTCACAACATGCACGTGTTGCTCACAGAAACATTCAAGTAAATATTCATTGCGGCAAGAGTTTAATGTTCCTACCTTGATGAACTTGGCATTTCCGCCATCAGACATTCAAAACAATAACGTAAAGTTCTAGCTCCCGAGACAATACTATTGCTAAAGATGTGATACTGAACTCACCACTGATCTTTAGAGCAAATGTTTAAAAGTTTTGTATGGAAATCCCCATTCAGAAAGCGTTCGCATTTTATCCGAACGTTTTATTGACAACTCATAAAGCAATGTAAAGCTGCATGAACAACGTGTCCGGACGTTCTTGCCGCACAAGCGATTGTTGTGCCCAAGCGGAACGAGCGAAGATCGTTTTTTCCGCAGAAAATCATGTAATCTGAATACGCATACTATTTCCCGGTAGGTACATGCACAATACCAAACGCGAAACCAAAACCAGAACTGTTGCTCAGTTTCGGTTTCGAAGTTGGCGGTGGTGGTTTATCACGTGACCCGTCAGACGTCCCGCGCCGCGAGCGCGGCATACGAGCCGGCGGTAGCCGTCGGGACGAGCTGCATCGGAAGCGGTGGAGTAGTGGGGTCGTGGCGAGCGGCGGGAGCTCAGCAGTCGGGCAGAGAGAGCGCGTTTGGGGGCAGAACCGAACGGAGGGAAAGGAGCCCGGCGTTTTCAGGTGTGTGCGCAAAGTGGAGGCCGGTGCGGCCTGAGGGCCATTGTGGTCCTCTCAGCCATGATCGGCGCGAGCATTCGGCATGCCGTCCTCATTTGCTTGGCGATCCGGACCGTATCTGGTGAGTGACAACCTTAAGTTCGTATTTTAATCGGCGGCTGTGACCACGGCAAAAGTCACTGTACCCTAGTAGCACGGATAACGCAGGTGTGTGCGGCGACTTGTCGCGCTTCGGTGGCTTCGGCGAGTGAAAATGCGCGCCAAGCGTTCTTCGTTCCTGCATCGCGCACTGGTGCGGGGTTTGTTTACCCTCGCTTGTGATGTCGAGAAACGAATGAAACGGCTGTCAGGCCTTAGCTGGCCGGCTATGAGGTGCCACAAGGAGCAGCAATAGGTTACGAGTCGCTGTCAGTACGGGCAAAGCTTGAAAACATCGCGCATGAAAAGCCGGGCAGAGCAGCATTAAGGGTAAATGCCAGCGGAATTGGGCTTCCCTGGCGAGCTGCCAGCGCAGCTTCCGCGGCGAAGGCGCTGGCTTTGAAAACGCGTGTCTGTCCCAGTGGTCGCCTTCGATTACTGGCTCTGGGCACTGATCCCCACAGAGGGCAACAGAAGAGAGAGCCAAAATCCGCTCCCCAACGAAGCGACCACTGTGGTCGTCTGCGATGTCACGGCGGGACGGACGTTTAATGCGCGTGCCAGCGCGAGACGGTTCCCTCTGCCAGTGGTAGCAGAAAGACGGCGCTATTGGGCCCCCGCAGGGCTGCGCATAGACGGGCCGGACCTGGTGCTCCAGGGGGACTCCCTGTGGCTCAACTGCAGCGACGACCACGGCACTGCCCCCAGCGCGCTGTTGTGGTACAAGGACAATATGAAATTCTACTCGTACGATCGGCAAGCCGAGCCGCCCAGCCGTAGCTACCGGGTGCCCGGGGTGCACGTGGACGTGAGTAGCGGCTCCTCCGAGTCAGACGCCCGATTGAGGCCCGCGCGTATCCCGCGCAGCTCGGCCAGTCGAGCGAGGGCTTCGTGCGCTTGGTGGACGCGGATATCCGAACACGCGGGGTGTACCGCTGCGACCTGCAGCTCGAGCCGGGGGTCGTGCCCGAGCACAAGCAGCTGCAAGTCCGGGTGGTCGGTGAGTACGCAGCGAGTTGCCGTGGCTTGCGCACACATGACCCGGCTGCCTCCTCTGCCTGGACGCACGTCTACACCCAATTAATGCACGTGCAGGCGTTGCGCCTCCGGCTGTAACCTCCACCTGTAGTGGGCCTCTCCGTTCCGAGCACTTTCCCTTGCGCTGTATGTCCGACAACCGCGAGGAATCGAACGACCACGCGTCAGTGCACAACGAGGGGTAAGCATGCTTGCTGACAACAGCCAACTCACCGGAGTCTGCTCATCAGGCTCGAAGTATCCTGGATCTGAAGGGTCCATGCTTTATCGTACGTTCTCCAGACGCCACGAACAAATCGATGCACCGGGGACGCGGCGCGGTCTTCTTCTTCTTCTTCACCTCGCTCGACGCGGCCACTTCGTCGTCTCGATCGTTGGCTGCGAAGGTCCCGGACGCGTCTTTGCTTGTCAACATAAACAGACCCAGGATTAGCGGAGAAAGCGCCCAAATCCATTAAATGCTACAGACAGAACTGCATTTTGTTTCGAACCCATAAAAAGGACATCAGCTGCATGCAAGTGCCTTGATGCTTTTGTTTGCTTAAGTTAGCCCTAATACGTTCAGCACTGTCTGCACTGGACTACTGTATATTTTCCAAAATCTGGAGCTTCAAATGAATTCCATGTACTTGAGTGGTTGAAGGCGCTTCCTTGTTATGAGATATTTTTCCATTTTAGAAGCGTGCACTATAAACAATGGATCCGCCTGACCGCTGCCGGCTCTTCATGAATGCACCATGACAACAGCCGAATGCCCCCTGCCCCTTATTTCGGATACTTCACATCTGGCACATGTGCTGTGGGGCCACGCGTTACATGCTTTCCATTTTTTGTTTACTTTTCACGAAGTATGTAATGCAAGTAGTAGGTGTTCCGATGTGAAGGTACTGCATGGCTGCCCACAGCGATAAGCAGCACAAAAAAAAAATGATTTAGGCATTGTTAATTCTTGTGGCGGCTGGTAGGTTATGGAAATAGTGAGCGTTAATAGAAAAGTCAGCATTACTGTGGTCTCAAAGCTTTTTCCTGTGTAGTTTTGTAATCAAAATTTGCAACTTAGTAGTGAAAAACAAAACGGCGACCTTAGTTTCAGTCTGAACGAATGAGTGCTGAAATTAGCTAATCACAAGTTTAATTAACGTACTGTAGAGATACGCGCCTGATCGAAGTCGGTGATCGAACCTGTGCGCTTCGACTCACATAACTGAACCTGGTGCGGCAAATGTGTTTTATTTATGGAAGCGTTTTTGTGCTGTATACTATATAGATGTCTTAAGAGAGTATGCGCTTAACTCTCGTCCCGCTGCCCTGTTTTAAAGCTGAAATCAAATTAACAAGCGGCTTAAGTTATTTAGCGGAGCTTACGACCGCAGCAGTTTCCATTCAATCGCAAAGTGTTCCGATGTGTAGGAAAATAAAAACTGCGCTTATTCCTTGTTCCCGGGTTCGAACCCGAACCCGCCGCGGTGGCTCAGTGGTTAGGGCGCTCGACTACTGATCCGGAGTTCCCGGGTTCGAACCCGACCGCGGCGGCTGCGTTTTTATGGAGGAAAAAACGCTAAGGCCCCCGTGTGCTGTGCGATGTCAGTGCACGTTAAAGATCCCCAGGTGGTCGAAATTAATCCGGAGCCCTCCACTACGGCACCTATTTCTTCCTTTCTTCTTTCACTCCCTCCCATATCCCTTCCCTTACGGCGCGGTTCAGGTGTCCAACGATATATGAGACAGATACTGCGCCATTTCCTTTCCCCCAAAAAACCAATTATATTCGAACCCGACCGCGGCGGCTGCGTTTTTATGGAGGAAAAACGCTAAGGCGCCCGTGTGCTGTGCGATGTCAGTGCACGTTAAAGATCCCCAGGTGGTCTAAATTATGCCGGAGCCCTCCACTACGGCACCTCTTTCTTCCTTTCCTCTTTCACTCCCTCCCTTATCCCTTCCCTTACGGCGCGGTTCAGGTGTCCAACGATATATGAGACAGATACTGCGCCATTTCCTTTCCCCAAAACCAATTATTATTATTATTATTATTATTATTATTATTATTATTATTATTATTATTATTATTATTATTATTATTTATTATTATTATTATTATTGGTGGTGGTGGTGGTATGTGGTCCATATGGGACGGGCGCGGCTGGCTGCTTTTCCTCTGTGCGCAAGAAGGCGCGATTGTCCGGACCCCGTATAGTATCTGTTACGGGTCCAAGTTGACTTATTTTTGGAAATGTGGCGGAGAGTTTGAAGGATGCTTCACTCCCGCCACCGGTTGGCCCGGTATTGCACTACCTCCGGGATCGGCCTTGTCTTTAGCGCGTCTTTACTATATCCTGTCTTTCTATCCCATCTTCAACTCTCCTAATATCTGCACGTGGTAGCGATTGTGGCTCGGCTTGAGCCAGTGAGCAGGCCTGTGCACTTTCCTTTCTTCCTGGCAGCAACAGACAGTCGGCGCGGCGCTGCCGAACCGCTCGGTTTTTTTGTTTTTTTTAGCGAATGCTGGCGGCGTGCGCGTTCGAATTCACGGCGCTCGTTTCGTGGAGCGCCCGTGTACTGCGGACAGCCTGCGGCGACTTGCCGTCTCCTGTCCGGCGCCGAGCCGCGCATAAACACAGCGCATTCGAGTCACTTGCCGAAATAACAGGATAGTGCCGCCCTCAGTACGCGCGTCGGTCGTTCCGTAACGGGCTAACCTAATTCCGCTGCTTAGCTTCATGACGGACTCACATCCGACGGGCTTGCATCGCTTGGCTGCCGCCGTTTAACTGCAAGGGGCGGCCAAAATTAATCCGGAGACCTCGATCCACTGTACGGCGTCCCTCGTTACCCATGCATGCGTCGCTTCGGGACGTTAACCACACATACCAATTGAAACTACAGGCGTTGGTTCGCACGGCTTTTTTTTTTTCTCACTTTTCTGCCAGAATAGTCAGCTGTTCAGATGCTCTTAGGTGGGAGTAATTTCGCCTGCTTTGTGCAGGGATCCCTGAAGATATCGTCGTGAATTCGAGAAAAGGAAGACCGCAGATTTGCACTTTTGTGCCACCTTGCCCTGAGCAAGTTCGTCTATGTTGCACGATGAAACACCGGTGGAAAACCCGACGTGTCGGCCGTTGTAACGCACGCACACACACACACACACACACACACACACACACACACACACACACACACACACACACACACACACACACACACACACACACACACACACACACACACACACACACACACACACACACACACACACACACACACACACACACACACACACACACACGCACGCACGCACGCACGCACACACACACACGCGCACACGCGCACACACACACACACACACACACACACACACACACACACACGCACGCACGCACGCACGCGCACACACACACACACACACACACACACACACACACACACACACACACACACACACACACACACACACACACACACACACACACACACACACACACACACACACACACACCACACACACACACACGCACGCACGCACGCACGCACGCACACACACACACGCGCACACGCGCACACACACACACACACGCACACACACGCACACCTACACGCGCGCGCGCGCGCACGCACGGACGGAACCCGAAGAAAAGACGAACCTTACAAATTACAGCTGTTCCGTTTCAGACATTTCCGCAGTTATAGTTT
>NC_135497.1:24019553-24114646 GCF_052857255.1 Amblyomma americanum | reverse complement strand
TAAGCATTTTAGAGGTTGTATAACCTTCTTTTCAAATAGTCATGTTCCATTGTTTCTATTTATGTTCGTTCTTGTGTGCATACCCGTGTAATTAATTGTCACTGTATCCAGCACACTTTCGGTGTTTTTGTGCCGGCCGCCTGACGTGTAAGCCCGCAGCGAAGCCTTCCTCAGGAGACGTATAGGGACTCTCCTTTTGCCCAAATCCGGTCGAGACTCTGCTGCGACCCGCACCTAATGATTTTATGGCAAAAAAAGGAAAGGGCTGCATGCATTCAAAAACGGAATGCTCCAAGGCAAAGTAGCAGAGATGGCGGAGAGAGAGAGAGAGAGAGAGAGAGAGAGGAGAAACTTTATTGGCGCCAAAAATTGGTCGATTCAGGGGGGACCTGGTGTCTTCATGTTGAAGTTCCGAGTCTTCCAGGGGTGGTGCCCTTATTCCAGGGGCCCACTGAGTCTTGCTACCTCATACGCATGCTGGACCAGTCCTTTTTGGACCACCAGCACGGTGCTGGTGAGCAGGCCTCTCGACTGTTCCGCATTGGGCTCTTTTTAGTTTATGGAATGAATAATTGTTTTTACACTCCCATGTAATATGGTACAAAGTGGGGGTGGCTCCACACCACTTGCATGTGTCCGCGTACTGGTCGGAAACATTTTGTGAAGTATGTGCAAGTTATGAAAGCTTCCTGTTTGCAGTCTACGCCAACCGACTGCCTCATATTGCGTCAATAGCTGGTGTGGTGGGAGGATACGCTTGTCCTCTGTCCTCTGTAGTGATTTAGGATTCCGCGTACTATGGCGGAGCAAATTGCAAGTGCCCTATTATATTTCAATGGCGCTCGAGCTTCTGAGTGACTTTGGATGTTGTTGAAGGCATATAGTGCACATTGGTCACGAGGTATCGTGTAAGTGTTCTGGGCATTAGGAGCCTACTGGTGTTATGCAAAGGCCTTTGCGAGTTCTTCATTTTTAACTAATTAATTGGGCCAAAGGTGCTGGGGAACAAATCGTGGAAGGATGGCATGCACAGAGACAGAAACGTTGACATTGAACCTGATAGTGAGCTGCTGTGGCAGACAATTTTGAAGGGGCACTGAAACGGTCTGTACCGAGAGTAATTAAGATAAGCGAAAGACTGATAGCTATTGAATTGGCCATCATCATCCCGCAAAAGGCTTTTGACTTAGCTTATACTTAACAAGGTAACCATGTGGGCTAGTTGGTGTTTTTCAGACATAACTTCACCAGCGAAAGCACGAGACACCAGGAGAAGAACACAGGACAACGCTGGACTAACCCCAACATACAGAAAGTTGCCCACAGAAGAAGAAATAAACTGTAACAAGGTAACCATGTGGGCTAGTTGGTGTTCTCCTGGTGTCTCGTCGTTTCGCTGGTGAAGTTATGTCTGAAATACACCAACTAGCCCACATGGTTACCTTGTTACAGGTTATTTCTTCTTCTGTGGGCAACTGTTGGGTTAGTCCAGCGCTGTCCTGTGTTCTTCTTCTCCTGGTGTCTCGTGCTTTCGCTGGTGATGTTATAGCTTATATTTAAGGCGGAATACTTTTTAGCGCAACACATAAAGGGGACAAGACAGCGTGCTCTGTACGTTGCGCTAAAAAGTATTCCGCCTTAAAAACGTGCACCGACTAGCCCTCAGACGAGTGCTGCTGATGTAGCTTATGTACCACCAGATATATCGGCCAATTGACACGACCCTGTCTCTTTTTCTCTCGCAAACTCGTACTACATCGGGGCGAGTCAAGAACTGGCATCCGGACCACATGTGCTGCGCCCACGAATACATCACTCGGCTCGGTTGTTCGCTCTGGACTGCAGGGAGAGACGCGTCCTTCACTCCGCCATGCCCTTACACTTCCTTCGTCTACGACGGCGTATCGTTTTTCTCACAATTAAGAGGGTGTGACGTTTCATATGGAGCTAATGACAGCCCCTCACTACTGATGTTACGCTCGCAATACTTCGCACTAGAGACCGGCAGCAGACGTCGCCACGAACGCGAGAATTTTTAAAAATTATTTTGTAAATTATCGGCTCGATTTTGAGGAAGTTGGACTCGGAATGGGCGCTCACTATCCTTTACTCTACATAATGCGCGCATTTTATTTCAACGAATTTCGGATGCCAGTTGAGATATGAAAATGATTGGGTGAAGAGTTTTCGGGTCTGCGAGCTTTAAAAGTTGAGATTATTGTAAAGGAGACGGATAGAATTTCGATGAGGTTGCAAGGAATGACAGCCTTTGCGCGTTTTTTTTTACTCATGAAGGTGACACTGGCTTTTGAACTTTTGACCCCGGGTTTCAGTGATTCAAGGATTTTTTCGCTGGTCTTGTTCTCTTTGTCTGTAGGCAAGTGGCGACGTACCGCGCCAAGGAAAACCAAGGAATGGCAGCATGCGTAGATACTCCTGCTAATATGCGCAAGGTTGCAAAAAAAAAAGCAACTAAATGCCGAGCTCGTCAAGATGAGCTGTCTTCTTTTGGACCCTCGTTTCCGTACAGCCGCGCTCAGAGATCGGTCGGACGGAATCTTTCCACCGGTCACGGTGGAGGGGGGGGGGGGGGGGGGGGGACGTCGGTGCCGAGAACCCCTGAACTGAGGACGTCGGTGCCGAGAAACCCGCACAGCCTGCGCTGGTGGTTCGCCTGACCCGCCACCACGCGGAGAAAACTGCGGCCCCCCTCTCAGGCACGAGAACCGCACGGCCTGGCAGAATAGCCGTACCCATGCGTACGCTGTCACGTAACAACCACGCAGCACCGCGGAAGCCTGCGTCAAAGAATCGGGCACTGTTTTCACGAAGCTGTCTGAGAATGGACCGCTCGCCTCGCGTGTGCTGGCCAGTACTGATTGATAGCCAGCGACGCCAAAGACAAGAGGCCGACCAGTCAGGATACGCCACTTCGTGATAGCCTTGCCCGTGACAGCCGGGGGCGTGGTGGTATAAAACTTTATTGGCGATTAAAAATGCAGGTGGCGGCAGAGCGCCCCCTTATAGCCTATGGGAGGGGCCCGCGCAGTGGATCTCTCTGTCTGTTAGTCTGTTAGTGGCGCTGCAGTGATGCGCCGGCCAATTGCGGCAGGTTCTAAAGGGAGACCAGCTTTGCCGTCCCTGGCTCGCCCACTGCGTCCAGCTTCCGTAGCACTGCTACATTTCTCGTTCAACTGATCTCAGCTTGCTCGCACCTGAACCGAGAAAAGAAAAAAAAAGTACGTGTTGAGTGGTAGAAAGTGCACTAACATTCTTGTGACCTGGAATGATACCAGGAAGAAGAAGCAAATATGCCTCCAGCAGTTTGGGTCCGCTACATTTTGCAGCTGCGCCTATCGATGTAGTACCTGCCATGAGTGAAGGATACAATTCTTCGGACACAATCGCTGAATCTGAGCCAATTGCTCAACCAGCTTCAGATATATAACTGATATGGACATTGTTGTTGGTACTTAAAATTTGTTCCCTATAAGTTGCTTACAAGGAATGACATTCCGGTTTCCACCTTTACGCGATGTGTTCAAGAAGCTTTCTTCCTGACGACGCAAACGAGGGGCGGGGGGGGGGGGGGGGCGAGTCATATCCGTTTCAAAGCTCAGGCACGCTTTGTGTCACGGAGTGGGTGCCGCGTACCCCGACTAAAATGAGGCTGAGTGGCATTTCGGCCTTGTGGCGCTTGTCCGCGTACCCTCAACGCCAGGTCCATTTCTGGGCAGGGAAAGGAAAATTCCACAAGCGTGCAGGTAAATTAACGCTCTGCTGCTGCACACAGACTAAAGAGTCATCCTTGAGCACTGCTCAGAATTACTTGCCAGTCTTATGCTGTCTGTTTCGATAAATTTACGCATCAGCATAACCGTAGTGGCAGCGGCGCTGGGCTGCTGAGCACACGGGATGTGCTCAGAATCTCCTATACGCCGCTCGAGGAGGAGGTACCAAATCCGGCCGCGTTTCTAAATGTTTCTAAATGGTGACAGCAGGAACGGACTATGGCCTACTGTGATTGAATGTGTGCGTAGATGGTGTCTTGCGGAGTGGACTACGTTATACTGTGAGTGAATGTGTGTATGGATTGTGGCACTGCAATGGCCTATGTTCTACTGTGACTGAATATGTGCATAGATGGTGACTTCTGGAGTGGACTGTGTTGGACTGATTGTGTGCATAGATAATGACTGCGGGAGAGAATGTGTGCTATTATAAGAGACTGCGCATAGCGGGGTGGATGCGACAGGCTTAGGACATTGGTAATATAGAAGGGACGCTGCGGTGGAGCAATTGCGGCAGATAAAGCAAGGCTAACCCCACCTGTAGCCATTCAACATCTCAACTCAACTCGAGGAAGACGTGGTACCAAATCCGGCCGCGTTTCGATGTAGGCGAAGTGCAAAAGGGAACACCGGAGTTGTACGGTATACATCCGTACAGCGCCTTTCCTTTTGCTCAAGGATGGAAAATTGGCAAGTCGGTATCGGTGATCCGTGCATGAGGGGTTGCGCTAACCAAGACGACGGGACTAAGAACAGTTACACACACCCCACAGGCGCTGTGATGTTTGTATCTGCTCTTTGTCCATCGTCTTGGTTTGCGCTACCCTCATTCCATATTGCCTTATGCTCATAACCAATTTACGCCTCTCCCCTGCCCGACTACCTCCCACGCACACACGCGTGCGCTGGGCTTCCCTGTCAACGAGGCGGCTGTCGCAGTGAAAGAAGGCGTGTCTGGTCACCATGGGTGTGGAATCGAGCACAGCTCAATACTCGCTCGCTGTCTTTGGCACTGCGAGAAGCGACCTCATTCATCCGGCGTTATGTGTGCAGCACACGGAAGGACAGCACCCGAATAGTTATTATGGCCATGCGCTCTTTTATCCGCGGTACTCTCAGAAACTGTTCCGCCGACGAAGGTGGCCTCCACGGCGGGACGCATGCTGCGCACAATTCAGACAGTTACTGGGCAAAAGAGCGAAACACCAAAATAAGAAGGATGTTGCCTCGCGCCATGAAAAGTGTGGCGAACATACCATATCGGGGAGGTTTATTTTCTGCTGAGCAGTAGAAGAGAGGCTCCCTCTGTCGTTTCCTTTCGGGTAGACTAGAGATCACTCTCGGTTCCTGCAAATGCATCTCTGGTGCATCAGATTACAGCAACTTGTGTTTTTGTTTCTCCCTGCACTCTTACGCCGCGTCCCCTCGTGATGGCGGCAGCGCCGCCCAGTGTGACAGGCGCCGGTTGTTGCGGCCGTCTATAGACGCTCGAATCGGCGAATGCGCATCGTTACACGCGACTTTGCGGCGGCGAACCTCACGCTGTGCGGAGAATTGAGCGCCTCTCGGACGTGTTTTGATCGCACTCCCCGCGTGCAGCGCTGTCCGGGGCGTCTCTTCCGACGGATCCGCGCGAGCGGCCAGCTGGAACTCGGCCAGCGGCCTCGACATCTGCTCACGGCTGCCGTGATACGCGCGGCTGCCCGCGACACCCGTTGTCTGACAGCAACCGAGCGGGCGCAGTGTGTGCCGCCACGCGAGGCGTCGTCCCGCGCACCCGAGGGCGGGAACCCGCAGCTGTATGTGTACCTCGTTCTACCTCAGTCAGCTCGGCACGGAGCTGTGCACGGTCGGTGCCGACAGATAGATGCCAGCAGTAAAACGGAGGGGAAAATTCAGCTCAAAGCAGGTCCTTTAAACAATTGCGTCGGCGTAATGACTGCTATAGACAGCGCGGCACCGCAGGTGGCAGTGTCAGGTGCTAGGCGGTTGACCGCAATGCCACGACAGTAAGTGATCACTTACGATTAGCAAGTGGAAGAATGACCTCAAGGTATTTTCGCGTACCCAGCTACAACAAGTCTCGCTCGCACATAATAATAATAATAATAATAATAATAATAAATAATAATAATAAAAATATAATAATAATATAATAATAATAATAATAATAATAATAATAATAATAATAATAATAATAATAATAGGTTTTGGGGAAAAGGAAATGGCGCAGTATCTGTCTCGTATATCGTTGGACACCTGAACCGCGCCGCAAGGGAAGGGATAAAGGAGGGAGTTGAAAGAAGAAAGGAAGAGGTGCCGTAGTGGAGGGCTCCGGAGTAATTTCGACCACCTGGGGATCTTTAACGTGCGCTGACATCCCACAGCACACGGGCGCCCTTAGCGTTTTGCCTCCATAAAAACGCAGCCGCCGCGGTCGGGTTCGAACCTGGTGAACTCCGGATCAGTAGTCGAGCCCGCTAACCACTGAGCCACCGCGGCGGGTCGATCAAGCGTTGATATTCCACCAGCCGCTTGAAACTGGAATGCCGGCAAGGGAGTTGTTTCAGGCCCTCGGCAACCCGGTTTCTGCTTTCTAAAGGCCCTTCACAAAAGCGACTGCCGAGCACGAAGTATGGTCGCTCGTGAGCGAAAACAGCAGAACACGAACGGGCGGCGTACTTGGCTTGACGATTTTTCTCTCAGGTATGAACGTTCCAAGTTCATCTCGTTTACATTACGTTCCGTCTGAGAAACACCTGGTATCATGGCTAGAACGGATACTATCCATGCTCAGGAAATGTAGCGCGGAACAACCAGTGCGAAGCTCTTGCGAAATAGCGGTCCATGTAAGGGTTTTTTTTTTTCACAGTACTGCATAATATTCACCCAGAACGCACTGTTGTTCAGAAATCACAAACAGCTTTTGGACTCGGACACGACAGCGCTCGAACGCGGTATGTTACGACTGCGGGTTGGAACGCGGCTGTACTTGAGCAGCCAGGGCGCTGGCATGCCCTTTCGAGCCGTCCCGTGACAGGAGCTAACTTCTTGAACACGCACTGGACTAAACTAAGTGCCTTCTTCCAGCGATCGCATGCCATCCGGGCCCTTGAGCGCTCGATCGGTCGTGATTCCAGTGCGATTCGTTCCGGAGGACAATAAAGCACACTAATGGTGACTTCCAATCGCAGAGTTGGAGCACTTCTGGAGCAACGTTTCCTGCTCTTTTCGGAGCAACTGTATTCCAAACGCATATCTGAGGCACGGATCGCGTCTTCCAATCGTAGACAGGGAGCGGTTGCCGAGCCGAGATTGCTCCGTGGAGCAGTCGGGACTGCTCCGCCGAAATCGGCGGATCCGACCGGAAGTTTGCGTGACGTTCTTATTCAGCGACGATAGCGGCGCCCAACATGCTCTGGCCAGAGCAAGTGTACTCCAATCGCAATTTCAGGTCGCGCGCTCTGCGCCGGATTCAGGCGCTCTGCCACAGCGTGCAGCCCGCTCCGGGCCTGCGATTGGAATTCATCATAAGTGCTTTTATATTGACCCAAAAATATATGTGCGCACGAGTATACAGAGCCGGAGTATCTGCATGCTTGCAATCAAGTGCGCGTCGCAGATCCCGACAGCGCTTGACGGCTGTCACTTTGGTCTTTGAACGAGTTCAATACATATTTTTCGGTGCCCTTCGCTATTCGGAAGGCGAAAGGAATATACGCCGCTGGTCTTCTTTGATCGATTAGCGCATTCCACCGCACAACAACTCTACGGCATTGAGAAAAACACATAATTGTCAATACAAGATCAAATCCACCGCACCGCGTCGCCAGCAGCGGAATGTTTTCCCGATCACTAATAACCACGCCTTTCACCCCTCCCTCAAAACGTCATCTGTGTCGCTTGTCATAAATCTGATGCGAGCCAAACAGTTGGAGACTTGGTGGGGGACACTTCCCCCTCTGGAGAAATTGAAGGGTGGGAGGCGGGTTCCCTGCTGGTGAAGAGGCATTTCTCTTTTGGCGTCCATACAGCAAAAAAACAAAAAAAAAACGCTAAGGCGCCCGTGTGCTGTGCGATGTCAGTGCACGTTAAAGATCCCAAGGTGGTCGAAATTATTCCGGAGCCCTCCCTCTTCCTTCCGTTCTACTTTCACTCCCTCCTTTATCCCTTCCCTTACGGCGTGGTTCAGGTGTCCAACGATATATGAGAGATACTGCGCCATTTCCTCCCCCCCCAAAAAAAAAACAAACAATTATTATTATATACAGCACAAGCAGCATGCCTAGCAACCTCCCGTGCTAGTGCAAGCACCTAACATATACAAGTGTATGCTAACTTGTTACCTAACATATACAAGTGTCAGCTATTCGCTTGCCCGTTAAGCCAACACCACTTAGACTGGCTAAGCACGCTGCCCCCTTGAACACGTGCAAGGAGTGAGCGATGACCACGTTTGGGATCCTGTATTTATTTTTTTTTGTTACGGTTTACTGGTCATAGCCGCCTAACCATTTCCGGGCGGCAATTTCGAGGCGACTCGCGGTAGACATTCACTGCTTCAGAAAGAATGCCGAAGGCGGAGGGGCGGCAAGAAGAGCAAAAGTGAAAGTTAAAATGATGGTGATATAAGACCGCTACGGATATACGCCGGACGTTTTCGGCAGGAAGAAAAAATAAATTTCTCGAACGGACTAAAAAGTGGCTGCGAGCGCGGCCCTGCTCACGTCCCTCCACCCTTCTCTTTCTCTCTCTCCCGGCGAGGCGAGGCGGCGTGCGCGGAGAGAGAGAGGCTCGCTTCCGCTTAGTGGCCTTTAACTACCCCTGTCACACGGGCACCGCAAAGGCCTTTGAGTCCAAAGGCGTAAGCAGTGCAGCTACACGGCACAAATATTGCACCTTTGCCGCTAAGGGCCTTGGAGGCGAAGGCGCCCGTCCGAGACCTTTGGAGCCCAAAGGCGCGGCCTTCGAGAACCTGCGATGGCAGCGCCATCCAACGTCAAAACGTAAAAGCAATGAAAAAAAAAGTTGATGAAGGCAACAATGTTTGAAAACATCTTTTTAGAATATAAAATGTGTGTCTGGCTTTGCTTTTTGTACGGGTGTTTATATTTTATGCCAAGATTTCAAGATAGTGAAAGTGTTGCAGCAACACCGAGTGCCCCTGGCGGCCAAGGCAATGCACAAAACCCGCTGCTGCTGATGAGAGCAGCTGTTGCAGCTCTTTCAAGGGAGCAGTTAGAATAAAAAAAAATTGTCTGAGCACAACGAATGTACAGAATTCCCCGGTTTAATTTTAAAACACTCACTTCAACCGGCTCGAGCACGGCAGCGGGTGCTAAGCCTCAACGACTGTTTCACCTTCGGGCTGCACCGTGTAGCAGCGTCGCTGCTCCTTTATACTTTCGCTCCTTTGGTGAAAAAAGGCGCCTTTGCTGGAAAGGCCTTCGAGAAATTCCGTGTGACAGGGGTCCCACCAGACAGGGGTCAGAGACCTGGTCAGCTCTGTCTGTGAGCAGCTTTAGTTGACACAGGTCCGAGCTGTGCAGCGCGGTCTCCCGGCTGTTTCTCTGTGATTACTCCGCTCGAAAGGTTCTTACCGCATGCCCACATCATGTGGTTGAAGTTGGCATGCTCTCCGTAGCATTTGCATTCTGCAGAGTTTATCTCTGGGTGAATTTCAGCTAGTACTGCTGAGCATGGGAATGTATGTGCGTTTGGAGCTGCCTGAGAGTGGTTGCTTGCTCTTGCATGAGCGTGGGGCCGGGAGTATTCCCTTCTGTTCGTTGGATAGGAAGTTGCGATTTCATTAAAGATGAGTAGATGGTCCCTCACTGATCTGGCCCCGTGGATTGGGAACGCGCCTGGTCCTGCCCGGATAGTTAGTTCTCGCGCTATGTATTGTTGACCTGTTCGTTTCTTGGAGGCTTGAGTGTTATTCGAGTTTGCTCATTAGTTTTGCGGCTGGGGGATCTGCTCTGCCTTTGATGACGGTCAGAGGGTTCGAGATGGCTGAGCTCGTCACAAGTGAGCTCTGTCGAGAAGACAGGAGGAGAGAGACGCAGCTTAGCGCGTGCTGAAAATTGAGGATTGGTTGTTGGGGAAAGGAAATGGCGCAGTATCTGTCCCATATATCGTTGGACACCTGAACCACGCCGTAAGGGAAGGGAGTAAGGCGGGAGTGAGAGAAGGAAGGAAGAAAAAGGTGCCGTAGTGGAGGGCTCCGGAATAATTGCGACCACCTGGGGATCTTTAACGGGCACTGACATCGCACAGCACACGGGCGCCTTAGCATTTCGCCTCCATCGAAACCCGGCCGCCGCGGTTGCGTTCGAACCCGGGTTACAGTGTACTAGAATACCCGGGTACTCTGGACCAGCAGCCGAGCGGCCTAACCACTGAGCCACCGCGGCGGGTACGCGGGCTGCGTCGCATATTCCATTTCTCAGCGCCACCGCCCGCTTCTAGAATTTTTTGGGCTCGGTAATTTTAGAGCGTATAGCGTAGAGTTATGCGGTTCTAGGTCAGGCTTCGCGAAGCAATTAGGCAGGCCGTGAAGAGCGAGCGTTGAGCTCAGTTATAACTTAGGTCAGCGTCGGTATAGCTGAGTAATAAGCGTTGCCAGCTTTGTCAGCCGACTGTGAAGATACTCTCATTTTTATGCGCAACTACTTCTGCGCTGTTTTTGAAGTATTATAAAGTCCAGTTCATCTGTTCCCGCGCATGTCATCCGTTCGTCCATCGTCATCGTCCGGCTGTCTGCTACACGTCCTACGCCAAATCAACGTGCACCTCGAAGCAGCAATAAGGTGGAGAAGAAGAACCCGGTCTTCACTGGTGGCACGCACGCTTGCCTAAACATTTTCGTCGCGATAGCGACTGTAGAGTAACTAGAAGGGGGGGGGGGGGGGGGGGGGGGGCTCCCAACAGCGTCTGGCACGCCCTTCCAATGAGGGTCACCGATACACAGGCACCTGCCATCGCAGCCGTTGCGTGCCCGAGGCAACTATCGCAAGCGATGCGGTGGCGCCGAGAAGGGTAGTGCTCCGCATCGAACTAAGAAAAACTCAAGACTGTGGCGTTGCGTCACAGTCGCGGTCAGGGAGCATCACCGCCGTGCCTCTTGGCAACGGAGTCGTCCGTTTCCTTTCAAGTTTCGTCGCCGTGTCAGCGACACAGAGGCCGTGGGCGGAAAGCAGCTTTGATGACGCTTGCCTTTCCTGTGGCTGCGCTCTTTTCCTTCTTCGCATCAGCCCAACTCTTTTTTCCTCCTGGACGGCGTGGGTAGCGCCAATCGTGCGCGTGTGCGCGCCGGGCGTGTTACGCAAGAACGGCGGCCCAGCATTGGACGCGCTATAGGTTTATCTCCCGCGCATGAAAATCCCTCGACCGCAATCGAGGCTTACGATGGGCGAGGAACGACGAGCTTCTCGAGGGCGCGCGCGTCTATCGGAAAGATTTCGCCGGGGACTGGGCGTTCGTTAAGGATGCCTCCATGTTCCGTTTGGGCTCGGCCGCCCCATCTACCGGCGGTCGACGTCCCAGCGGCGTTGGCCGAACGCCGCGGACCGTTACGAGGGGGGCTGCAGGCCGGTCCTTTCTGGAGAACCGATCATGCATATTCCTGCCGCGGCGGAGGTCCGACCTCCCGAGAGGTGCGCCCTGGCCGTGCTTGAAACAATGATGGAGCGCGCGCCGCGCATATCCGGGCCCACTGTCAAGGTCACCCGCGCCGCTCATAAGTTGTAAGCGAGTGAGGAAGGATTCTTTCATCGGGGACCCGACCGCCAATAATTCTACGCTGCCTCCTCCTCTGAGCTTTCTGATTTCGGCACAGCCTCCCAAGCACATTCGCAGAGTTGAACCAGCCGATAGCGCGAGCCACTTATATGGGCCTGGTCAATTAAGAGCAATAGCGAACCCCCCAGCGACTACAATTTCAAAACTTCTCTCTTGCCGTAACAAGGGGTGGCCGTAACACACGTTTTGTTTGCGCTATTTTACGTGTCTTGTGTGTCGGATTTTGCCTGAACTGCTGCCCTGCTGGCGTTGAACGTTTATTTCCCCCCCCCCCCCCCCACACACACACGCACATTTTCTTTTTTTTTGTTCGCGTGCATATTTTGGCTATGCTCGCGCACATCTGCTGGCCCGCGGGCACTTCTTGGTGCACCTATAGATGGCATGCTGCTTCGTAGCTGCAGTTACCCCTCGTTTGCTTTTAGTGCTCAACCACCTCCGGGTCACATTGGCGGCTGGTCTTACAACGCCCGCTTGGTAGCAGTCGCAGTGCATTGCTGCCTTGGATGTCTTGGCTGCGCACCGGGCTGTAGCATTACGAATGCTGCGACGCACCCTGACGAACAACAAACGTTTGTGTGTTTGTGCTTCCTCTCCAGAACGGCAGCGCTCGGAACTGTGCCACTGTTTTCGTTGCCTCCGCAACGCTTCACGCTGGCCCCCTCTCATGTGGCGCTGAGGATCCCAATGGCACCAGGCGCTTCCAGCGAAATGCAACACGACCCATGCAAAACGAGTGGCGAGGAAAATAGCGCTACGCTTTTCGCTCGTTCCACGTGAACGCCCTCAGTTGCGGCCTCTAAGGACTGGCTATTGAAATTTTTGCAGGGGTGATGCCGTGTTGGGCGGGGGCCGGAAGGTGTTGCCAATAGTGCCCCGTTATGTAATGCCTTGAACTGCCCGTGGATGCGCTGACCGTTTTATTTTTCGCCGCGCACAAAGCCTTCTCGAGGATTCTGCCACGTTCTCGCGGACGGCGTAGGAAAACGCGAGCCTCGTAGCGGCACCGCGAACGAAAACACACACGAAAGCACCGGAGTCGTCGTGCCCCTGAAGGCAAATTTTTCTCAGAATTAAAGGGGCTCTGAAACGCCTTTCGAGGAGAGCACATTAACTCACTTAATCACTGCACTGTGTTGCCACGAAAACCAGAGCCAAATAATACTCTTCTACACGCAGCAGACCAACAATCACGCGTCAAAGTTGGCGAGCCCTTCCCGGCGACTTTTTCATGCTCGCTCCCTCCTCTGCCCCCCGCATCTGCGTAGACAAGGTGAGAGGTGGCCATCGGTTAGATTCTTTCAGACGTCAGGCAGCTGCCGTGGCCGCGGCCAATAAGCCGCTTAGCTCCGGCGGGTCGGGAAGCTCCGCTCCCGGAGGGGGGTCAGTGAAGGAGCGCCTACCTTCCAGCGTGCAAAAAGTGACGAGAGGAGAGGGAAAGGCGCGAAGACGCTGAAATCCAAATTTTAACTACAGATAACTCAGATTCTACAAAGCGCATTTAAAAAATCCTTGCTGGACACTATTCGTGAAGCGGCGTGCTTTAACATCTCAGGTATGCCACAACTTTATTAGACCCCCCTTCACAGCCCCTTTAAGCTTTTCGATAAGCATATGCAAGCTGATCAATTTATGCTGAACGTACGAGTTCTGTTCGGTAAGTTTTCCCTCTTGGGCTATTGAATTTTTTAATAGCTGACGGAATTGAAAAGCACTACATTTCCGTATGCAGGTGGAGTCGTACATTTCGTGCTAGCGTGCTTAGAGGTACCACCCCGGGTTAAATTTCAACCAGCTCAGCAGCTACAGCATTCGCCTGACCGCAACCATGCGGCTGAAAAGCCCTCGGATACGTATTCGCGTCGATACCGGATGGTAATCGAGAACAAATGCAGAACGAGTTTTGCTGGGGGTCTAATACGTGTAGCTATGAACTGAGGACCTCTTTCTGCGTAACAATAACATTGCGTACAGCTAGCTTAAGCGCCCATGTGTCTGTGTGACACATTGCCGCGTAGTGATAGAAACGATGCCCGCCACATGTACACACCGCCCTTGGCCGCCGCCGCGGCGCTCTGGGTGGCGGGCGCCGCCGATCATTGCGCGCTGTCAAGGTTACGGCCGCCTTCCGGCATTGGCCGGCCGCACAACAGAGACCTCGCCGGGTCAATCGCACCGCATCCGTGCGTGCGTCATCGATTCCCGACGCTCTCCGGCCCCGTGCGAGGCCCGCTGCGGTGTCGGACTTTATAAAGCCGGACCGTGGGCGATGTGCGGGGGGTTATCCGCACAAGGAAGCCCCAGCGGGAATGGAAGGTCGCTCCGTTCTCGACTGAAAAGAATGAGGCGGAAGGAAGCATTGGTCTCGGTTTCCTCTCTTCTCGTGTGTTCAAGTTTGCAGCTCGCGGACGGGCTGAATATTGGCCTCGCTGTGCTCTGCCCGATCGCAATCTGCTCCCCCTCCCCCCGGTCCTCTCCTGTTGTCTCCTTACCTCAAAGTGATCGGATAAAAAGGAAAAGAAAAAATAAAAACGTCCCCATTGGTCGGTGTCCTTCTGAGAGGAGAGTACGCTTTTACGGTGGGGGGTAACTTCCAAGAAAGTAAGCACGGGATAGGCGACTTTTGACGCACGCATGTCCGACATTCTTGGACAAATATTTTGAATATTGGAGAACTGTAAGTTATACTGTTACGAAAATATTAAAGGCAATGGTTAATTCCTCCGACGCGTAGCAAAATAATAATAACAATAATAATTGGTTTTGGGGAAAAGGAAATGGCGCAGCATCTGTCTCATACATCGTTGCACACCTGAACCACGCCGTAAAGGAAGGGATAAAGGAGGGAGTAAAAGAACAAAGAGGTGCCGTAGTGGAGGGCTCCGGGATAATTTCGACCACTTGGGGATCTTTAGCCTGCACTGACATCGCACAACACACGGGTGCCTTTGCGTCTGGCCTCCATCGAAACGCGGCTGCCGCGAACGGGTTCGGACCCGGGAACTCCGGATCAGTAGCCGAGCGCCTTAACCACTCAGCCACCGCGGCGGGTGGCTCAGAAGAAAGAAAGGAGAATCTTTATTTTAAAGTTTTTCCACCGCTCGCATCGAGCAGTTAAGACTGCCATAGAAAAGCAATGACGCTAGCAAAAACGTAAATCGCAAAAAAATGCAAGCCTGCTGACGGGAGATCTGCGGATATATTGATTGTTATAGCGAAGTCTTACAATATAAGAAAAAAAATTACGTTCATAAACTTTTTCCCGTTCAAGGATGCTTTTGTCCAGAATTGTTAGTTACTAGGTGCGTTGCCCGTGCCGGCTCTGACTGCGTAAGCCGAGAGGAGAGGGAGAACAAGGAAGCTTTGCGTGGCGCCGCTGTTTTTGTTCCCCTGTTCTCAACGAGTCCTGGTGCCCGCGCAGCCGCCGACCTGCAGGGGCCCACCCTGGGCGGCATCAAGGCCAGGTACCGGATCGGGGAGCGCATCAATGCCACCTGCAGCAGCGGACCCTCCAGCGAGGGACCCACTCTCCGATGGCTGATCAACGACCGAGAGGTGAGAACGCCGCTGCCGAGTACGCGCCGCGCAGGGCCTCCCCGCAGCCCCCGGGCTTCGTGGAGGCCCTTCGCTCTCGCAACTTCTTTCCGCGTCTTAATCTTAGTGCAGAAATGCATTCTGGGGCTTGCGGACGCACTTTTACGCGCAGAGCCCTCCTGCATAACAGTTTATTTATTTATTTATTTATTTATTTATTTATTTATTTATTTATTTATTTATTTATTTATTTATTTATTTATTTATTTAAGATACCCTCAGGGTACAGGTGTACGTCACAGAGGGGAGGGGCGGATACATATACAAAGTAAACTTAGCACATGAAGAAAACAATAAAACAAAAGAAAATAGAACAACAAGGTACAGAATATAATTTCTAAGGCGTCATTGGTGTCAAAAATACAAATAAAAAAGTAACAAGGAACGCAGTACCCAATGAAGATAGACAAATGAAAAATGGTTTAACACTATGCAGGAAAGAAGCTTTGCAACGCGGATTTAAAGTTTTCTTCTCCAGTTATACTTGTTAGTGATGCGGATAGGTTATTCCAATCATTACAAGTCCTGGGAAGAAACGAGTTAGAATGGGCAACCGTGTTTGAGTGTGGAATGTAGACCTTTTGACTGTGGTTACGGCGATATGAAATGTATGATGGGGGTTGAATCCACAAGGAGCGCAATGTTGAGTTATAGTGGTATATTTTATGAAAAAGTGTGAGGCGAGATAGCTTTCTTCGAGTTGATAAGGGCGGAAGATGCAAGTATGCTTTCATATTAGTAACGCTGGCTGTCCTTTGATAGTTATTTAAGATGAACCGGGCTGAGCGATTTTGTACTGCCTCAAGGGACTGTATGAGAGTTACTTGGCCGGGATCCCAAACAGATGATGCGTATTCGAGTTGTGGACGAATGTAGGTTGTATGCATTAATAGTTTTAAGGATGATGGTGCAACAGAGAAATTACGACGAATGTATCCAAGAGTACGACTGGCTTTGGCGATGATGGAACTGACATGTGATTTCCAAGAGAGATCATTTTGTAATGGTTACACCAAGGTAGCGGTATGATGTCACAGACTCTAATAAGACGTTATTAAGCGTATACGTGGGATCTGATAAGTTAGTGCGAGATACCCTCAGTTGTGAGCATCACTGTCTCTGTAAGCGTACAGAGTCGATCACACTTGTCTAGAGTGCTCGACAGGTGCCATCCAGGGAAAATAAAGCGGAATTCTAAAGCAGGTATTGACTTTCACTGATAATGGTTGCGCTGGAGAGCAGCAGAATAGACACGTGAGCCGCACAGGCACCAGCGCCTTACCGCTAGCAAAGCAGGTGCGAAAAGATTTCACTTCATTTGCTCCGCAGCACACTACCCGAGCGCTCTAGACAAGTGTGACCGACTCTGTACACTGCGTGCATGACCATGTAATTCAGGTTATCTATGATATCCAGTGAGGTTGGAAAAAGGGAGTTCAAGTTTTATTGCCTCTCTTACAAAGGAGGAGTCGGGACTAAAAGCTGACAGCTTGACTGAAGGTCCCGAGTCCTTGAGATAGTGGCAGTACAGGAGTAAGGCGAGGGTGTTTCACATCATTTCACAATATCATGAATGAAAAAGAAAAAAAACGGAAGCCCACACAAAGTCACATATAAGCTAAGCGCGATACAACGATAACTCCTGAGACGCAGTGAAACGTAGAAGCTGAAAAGGCACATATGTGTATCATGGAGACCGTCATGAAGATCACAAGCACGAAAAAAGATTAACAAGAGATCACAAAACTCGCATGCGGTGACAGCAAATGGTTTCAAATAACAATTTCAAATAAACAGTGTAAGTGTCGCGAACAATGAGAGAATTTCATGTCTTGCCTGAAAGATTTTTCTTTTTCTAGGACAGAAATTCTTCCGGCAGTAATCACGGATTTCGTGCTTTGAATTGTTTGTAATATAAAATTTGTCGTCGATTAATTTGTTTAGCAATATGGGACGGTTGTAACTTAAGGATTGATTCATAGAGTAAAATCTTGGTGTTGGGGTAATCCAGGTTTCTTTGTGTCTTGTGTTACGGCAGATGGTGTTTTCTCTGAGTTGTCCGAGTACAATGAATGGATTATCACGGTTTTGTGAATGACATTTATAACGTAATAAAAACCTGTAAAAATATAATGCGAAGATTAGAACAATATCATGTTTTACAAAGATATTTTTTGTAAAGAAAAGGAATGGCACATTCGCTATGGATTGTACTGCTTTTTTCTGCAGCAAATGTAATCTACGAAAATGTTATTTCTGTTGTGCCCCAAACTGTGCTGCAGTATTGGATGAGACAATACTAACGCGTTGTAAAGCAACATCTTTACCCTTATTGGTAAAGTATGCCTAAAGTGAGCGAGTATACGAACAGCTGAGGAGACTTGTGTGTGCAACGGGATGCAAGGGGATTAACCACGGCTTAACCGAATTAACCGCAGCGCCCTGAGAACCGGTCGACTCTATTGGCAGGAGGAGCTACTTTGAGCTACTTTGCCGCTTCGTTCTTGAATTGTATCCGACTACAGTACCTACGCAAGCTTTGCTTAACACGTGTCTTTGTCGCTCTGAGCGAGAGCTTTCAGGACCTGCCTCGTGCAGCTGGAAACTGCTAGTCAGCGCGGGTCTGAGCTCACTTCATTCACACCCGCGAGTCGCAAAGGTTTTTGCGACCGCTTCGATCGAAATTCGGCAGTCGCAGTGCGGTCACACGCTCTTCGATTTTGCAGCCTTGCAACTCGCAAACCACTAAAGCAATCAGCGGCGCCCCGAAAGTGATCGGAAGCTTTTTCCAAAACCGGCTGCTCGGCGCCGGCGACAGCCAAAAGCGACAACTCTCGCACCGAGCGAGGCCCTGCGGGAGATGACCGGTGGGCCGCTCTTGCTGTGGACATCGATGTATTGCCGAGACGCTCCCTCGTACGGGATTCGCGACTGGCAAGAGCGAATGAGCCCTCGGCGCCTCAGCTTTCGCATCGCACACTAGGCCGCGGCCATATCGAAAGCGTGGAGACGAGCTATACAACGTACCATTTCAGTGATCTGGAATGCCATCCAGGCCAGGCGTGCACTCGACTGACCCTCGCGGGTTCTGGAGAGACGAAATCCACTCTTTCAACGGTGCATGGGAACGCGAGCTATTTGTGACGCCGCACATTCGTCCAGTGCGTCATCACCGCTCTTTAACAAACGAGACCTCAAACAATGCTGCATGCATTCTCGACACATTTTTAGAAGAGGAAACCGGCCAGGCCAAGTACGGTGACAAGGCGAGAGCTGGCTCCCGCGGATCAGGGGATCGAATTCAGAATGCTCATCGGATGCTATAGAAGAATCCGTGGCTATCCGAGCGATGTGCGCAGCGACTGAGACAGCCAACAATACGCGGCAAACAAAGCACTGACCAAGGGAGAACCGTCCTCACGTACGCGTGCAAAGAAGTTTGTCATTTCGACCAGCCGGTTAGCCTGACATTTGGACGCTCAAGCTTCGCCTTTAAGAGTGGAACACGACAGCGTGTTGCAGCGCTGCCAGGGTACTCATGTACGCATCAGTACATAAAGACACTTCACGAAGTCAAAGACCACAATGCATTCATTAGGTCCACTTTTATTCAGATACGAGCCGACGGGTCTTCGCAGCGTGCTCTGCCCGTCTCGCCTCGCAATCTTACAGACCTGAATTCGATTCCCCGTATATTTTCCAGTTTTTTTTTTTTGAGGTTGTCTTGTTAGAACGCCGACGATGGCTTTTCTGGGACACGAGCTCCTTAACGCTGTCGCGTTAAAAAAAAAAGATCGATGGGCACCGCCATATTGGGCACTGGGCTGTGCTCGTAGTAGAGGAAAGAGTTGAGGATTAAGCTCCGCCACGCTGTCCCCACAGCCCAGAAAAACCGGTTTCTCTGAGGGTCGTGAACAGGTTTGAGCTTGCGTGTTTCGCATCCGTGGTCCTTGCTGTGAGCATCGCGGTCTGGAAATTCGGCCACAGCCACTCGCTATGCCGGGCGCTTCGTGTGCGTCTCCATTTCCCCGAGTAAGCTTGCGGCGACCTCTTTCGCTTGAGTGCTCGCTCGCGCCAGCGGTGACGTCATCAAAAAGACCCTTGCCTTAGCTGATGCTTTTGGCAAAACGATTCGCCTGGAGCGGACTCATCAGCATGAGACGAGAGCCGACAGGAAGAGTAAAGAAGAGAAGCCGCCTGGCAGATCCGGGGAGCGGGGTATCGTTACACTTTGCGTATTGCCGCTCGAAGCCGGAGGTCATTACGCAAGGAGCGGGGTGACTGATCCGCCGGTGCTCTCCCTTCGCGCGTGGCGGGAATCGGGGAAGGACGCCACTGGAGCACAAAAGGGAGAACGGCCGGATGACGTCAGCTTCCCTTGAATTCGTCGAGCGCGGATGCTCCCTTCCCCGAAGGGAAGAAAAAAAGAGGAACATTTGAGCGAGATTGAGCTCAAGAAACCGGAGCAAGGAGACGCGCAATGCGCTGTTAGTGCTCGGCTTCGCGTTTATCGGAGCCTTCTGACCAGTCTCCTAGGCAGGCGCTGCTAGTGTATTTGTAGAGCCTTGATTGCCTGACACGTACCGCTCCCCATTTCATTAGACTGTGCGTGTCATCCGCGCGGATCGTGTTAGTGCAATTTGGCTTCTCGCAGCGGTCGCTGAGGATATATGCTCTCGGTTTCATAAGCCTGGGCAACAGCCGCATGGAAGAACGATAGGCTTGGAGATGGATGCCGGGGTCACTGAGTATACTGCTCAGTGACTACTGTGGCGCGTTTTATTCTTCCTTTATGAAAGCGCTGTGTTCTGCTTGTGGAAGGGTGGGCGTGCATTCCATCTCTGCTTTGCTGATGTGGCTGAAGTTCGAGTACCGAGATTTCGTCTCACAGTGACTCGAATTGCTGATTCCACGCCACTGTGCATTCAGCCGGGCGGCACGCAAAAAAAAAAAAATCCAGGCGACCATCAAAGATGATCTGAATTTCAGCGCTGTATGGCGGGTCGCATAACACCGCTTCACTGAGATGTAGTGTTGAATGAAGCAGGTTAGCTGCAGTACTGGCAGAACGCGGCACGGCAGAACTGGGGGTATCGTAGCGGGTGCCGCTATATCCTCGTCAGACCCCCGCGTACATCTGTATTTTGCGGCGTTTTTAAAAAAAACGCATCTGTTCAGCAGCGCTCTCTCTGATCAGTCTTCCTAGTCGGTTTCTTTGTGTAAATCAACTTCCCGCTCGCAACGGTCGAATGACTTCCATACTTAGCCGCTTTACCGTGAGCGTTTATTTATTTATTACAGATACCCGCAGCGCCCGGAGGCATGATTGCAGGGGGCATTATTGCAGCAGATTAAGCATGAGCTCCCGGTGCCGGCGCGCCGCGGGTGATCTTGGCGCGAGAACGGAGTACACAGGGGCGAACCTAAATCAACATCTGCGAAGCTTTCAGTTCACCCGCCCCTGTGCTGAGCTGCCGCTGGGGCAGCGCGTGCGTCAATAACAGCGCCTTCGTGGGTTGGGCGGCTGAGAGAGCCGCGACAACGCGCGCTCCCATTGTCGCCTGCTAACACTCGCTCGTCCTCGTCGACTTTTTGCGTACTGTGTGCGCGTTCCTTCGTGTGTCCTTGATCAGTCCGCGATAAACTAACGATGACAACGCGCGTCCTACGCGTAAGTCGAGCACAAGGACGTGATGGACTGGCGGTCGGGCGATGGAGACCACGAAGGTGAAGACTTTGTGACGGCGACGTCGAGTTACGTGAGTACGCATTTGAAATCACTCTGTTTAGCCCCTGGCTGCGGTCCGATTATGTGCTCGGCGGGAACTGAAACGTTCGAGCAGTTCACCGTCGATCTTTGACTGGCCCTGCGTAGTTTGTGGAGCGGAGAGGGGCCCTCAACGTCCCGGAGCTACACATTGACCACGAGAGACTCCAGTAAAGGGATATATGGATCTGTTGTGGGGAGAAGCCGAAGACAATTTATTTTTCTTTAATGGGGTGCGGGGGGCGTCCCACCGTTGCCTGCCTCGAATTCTTTTCATCAGTCTGGGGCTGGCAGCGTCCGCTGGCATTTCATGGCACACGGACGTTTTCGCTCGCCACCATAGAAATGCGGCCCTCGCGGCCGGGAACGAATAAATTAACAGGGGTTTAACCACGGTTACACCCAGATGTCGAGCGAAAGCTCTACGCATGGCTCTGAAAAGGTTTAACTCCTTATTTTGACACTTTTTGACACACACACAAAAAAAGGCAGTTTCGTGATCTGTAAAGTAATTTTCCACCGTATGGATCTCACTAACACAATGTACCCCGATTACGACACGTGCAAAGACCAAATCTATGCAAGTGTTCCCTGAGTGGCCGGGCGGCATGCCCGGGGGCGAGGTTAGCATAAGGTTCAGTTCTCGCATTCTTCTAGAGAAACTTCCAGACTCGTCTGTCTTGTATGTCCCCGGAAACGGTTAAAGTCATCGTAAAACGTCTTGTTTTTTTTTTTTTCGCCAACGTCGTTAGCCGGCGCGGCTGCAGCGGACGCCAGGGCATCGTTTAGAGCAGCGGACATTTTTGCAAATTGTGCGCGGTGAAGCCCGACGCTCGCTGCGGCGAGCTTGTGCGGACGTGTTTTACTGCCACGTGTCTTCGCGCGCGCGCGCGCGCGCGCGCGCGCGTGTGTGTGTGTGTGTGTGTGTGTGTGTGTGTGTGTGTGTGTGTGTGTGTGTGTGTGTGTGTGTGTGTGTGTGTGTGTGTGTGTGTGTGTGTGTGTGCGCGTGTGCGTGTGCGTGTGCGTGCGCGTGCGTGCGTGCGTGCGTGTGCGTGCGTGCGTGCGTGCGTGCGTGTGTGTGTGTGCGTGCGTGTGCGTGCGTGCGTGCGTGCGTGCGTGCGTGTGTGTGTGTGTGTGTGTGTGTGTGTGTGTGAGGAGAGAGAGAGGGGGGGGGACAGCGCAAACTTCACAAGGACGCAGAGACAGGGAAGACGAGACACTGGCGCTGACTAAGGACTTCCCTTCCTTTTTGCGTGCACCTCTGTGCGAAGGCTCGTCAAAGAGCGGCGCTCGGGGAGAGTCGCTCCTGCGAGGAGGTTATAGCGGCGCCGGCGAGGCTGCCTCCGCGACTGTACGTGTCCGGTGGGTCGTCACGCCCCCCCCCCCCCCCCCCTTTTCTGCTCCCGTTCCCTTTTCCTCAGTGCAACCAGGGACAGTAATGCTCTCGCATTCCCACTGTAAGCAGTCTTAAGTGTCTCTGCCGAATTTTTCTTTCATTCTGCCTGTTTTATTAATAAGGAGGACCGATGTTAAATCTCGGCAGCGATGGCCGGCCGCGTTTCGATGGAGGCGAAATGCAAAAGGCACCCGTGTGCTGTCGATGTCGGCGTACTTAATCAACCCCAAATGGTTTATATGAATCCGGAGCCCTTCACTATAGTGACTCTCATAACCCAAAACACCACTGCGGAACGTTATACCCCAGCTTTAATGACGACGCTGCCGTGACTCAGTGGTTATGGCGCTCGGCTGCTGACCCGAAAGACGCGGGGTCGATCCTGGCCGCGCATTTCGATGGAAGAGAAATACTGGAGGTCCGTGTACTGTGCGATGTTAAAGAGCCCCAGGTGGTTGTAATTTTCCGGAGCCCTCCACTACGACATCCCTCATAGACTGAGCCACTTTGGGATGTTAAAACCCATAAACCAAACCAAACCAAGTTTAATAATTTGTTGACATCAATTACCTTTTTAAACACCCCTTTCAACGCTCAGGTGTGAACTGGAAAGTTCTCAAGCGTCATGAAAACAGCCCGACCCAGGTGCTTTCGACGAGCCAGCCTTATCGTATCCATTTTTATTCCGGAAAAGTGAAGCCCCGAAAAATTTTAAAACATAACATGTGACAGCGTGCTCCATGCTCCCGAATGTGCCGCTCTCATCCACAACCTGGTAAAGCGCTGCCAGTACCAGCGGCTGCTCATCTCGAAACCAGCAGCGAAGGCAAACTGCTGTCGTGTGACGGCTTTGACGCCACATGTGACAGCGTAGTTCCTCTCCCGCGTAACTCCACCCACTGCTGAGACGACCTCCCGAAACATGCGTAGACCTCGTCTTTCAGAATCAGGCTATTGGTCGACTTCTCAGATCACTACGTTTCCTTCATGGCTATCAAGGACTGGGAGCGAGTTACTGTACAGGGTCGCCCACTCGTAGAATCTCGCTCCGTGCTGCCGGCGCTCCGCGGGGCGCCCCTGGCGGGTGCCGTAGAAACTATTGCGCAAGAGCAGTGAGAGCCGTAGGCGGGGGCAGTGCTGTGGCATGTTGCAAGTTGCGCGTCCGCGCCATAAGTGTCGCCACGGTCGGAACGATTGCAGCGATCCTGGTATCTGGCAGCAAACGCGGCTGGAGTCAATGACACAACGCGTCTGCGCCGCCAGTGCCGCCGCGGGCAACGCTGCAGCGCAGTGGCAGCAGACGACAGCGACCGGCGCAAGCATAGCGAGCAAAGTTTTGAGCAATTTATGTTTTTACCGCCAACTCCCAGGCACCGCCACCGTCGCATTTCAAAATCGTCCCCATTGGCTCTACGGGAATGTCACACCCTTGGCGGGGGTTTGCCCGTTGTCTGCTACAGTGCGCACTGTATTGTGGTGAAGTGGGCTTCAATTTTTCATTTAGTCCGCAAAACGCCGACCGCAGAAGCGTTTTAGACTAAATAAAAGACTGCCGAAAAGCCTATCAGCCACTTTTATCCCGTTGCAGCAACAGTAGCAAAGCTTTGATTATTACATGGCGCGCATTTTCTCTCCAGTGTTCTTATCTGTAGGTTTCAACTTAAGCAGGCAAGCAGAAGACATTGGTACTCTTTCTGCAACGCGATAAAAGCAACTGATAGGCTTCTTAGCAGTCTTTTGTTTAGCCAGAAACGTTCCTCCGATCGGCGTTATGTGGACGCGGTGGAAAATTGGAGCCCACTTCACCGCAACACAGAGCGCATTGTAGCAGACGACGCGCGAAGTCCGGCCTTGGGCTCTCACTGCTCCTGCGCAATAGTTTCTATGGCGCCCGCCAGGGGCGCCCCGCGGGGCGCCGGCAGCGCGGAGCGACATTCTAACTAAAAGTGGACGACCCTGTACATATATGCATGTCGCTCTCTAATTCCTTGCCTCAGTATATCGCGACAAGAAAATATCTCTACAGCTGTCTCTGAATACATAGCAGTTGTGCGAACCTGAGCCTCGTCTAGCCGACGCGAACCTCACAACGCTGCTCGATTTTAGCAGGATGCATGGGTATGGACGGCTGAGGAGCCCCGTGGTATGGAGCTATATTTGGAAGCAATCACAGTAGGTAATTTTCCCCATTTTCCGGCGCCAATTCGGTCAGGGTCAAACGGGTGCGCATTTGCTAAAAATGAGGAGAACGGGAGAGAGCCCTAAAATAAATGGCCCGTTTCGAGCATGCCGCGTCGGGGAGCTGCCCGGCTGCTGTGCGGTGAAGCTCTTGACAGCGGCGATGGGGTGTGCGACCAACAGATATGCTGCGTGGCGGGCAGTGCTCCTCGGGAACGAATTTGCGCTCATCTGTTTATTGTTTTAGGTCCGAAGAATAGACGGGCCCGTCCGAGCGAACGCCGCAATAAATCTGCTGACACGGTAGCACGTTATTCAGCGTCGGACCGCTCTCCCTGAACCTTTCAAAGCGGCCGTTGTGCCAGCTGTGCGGCGCAAAGTCTGCGGTAGCCCTCCGCTCTTTCCAGCCGTGGCATCACCCGTGAAGCGCAGTGCGATAAGCTTCTCGCATGTTTCTCTTTTTGTCGACTGGCCCCGAAACCCATTCTGCTTTGCATGACGCCGCGCCCACAACAGCTATAATCGGCGGCGCAGTGCAGCTCGGGATAGCGCCTGTCATGTACTACGCACGGATCGTGACTCGGCCTCTGCCCCCCCTCGTTTCCATTCGTTCGCATTTTATATCTCCAGCGAACGCAGTCGCTCGTGACCGCAGCGCAGACGCAATGCCAGCCCTGGGGCCGCTGCGGGTCATTGACGCGAGCCGACGTCAGGCCATCTCTGGGCGGCCACCATTGAATCGAGAGAGGATCTCGGGCCTTCGTGACGCTGTGCACGCTGGACCGGGCTGCAAACGTCAGCGGTGCTCCAAGTGGATGCTCCACATGTTTGGGTGTCGAAAAGTCGGCTGGCGGTGTTTATCCACATCTCGACACTGAAACTCTTGGGTCACTTGGGTCAAGTCCGGCAAGCGCAACTGAGATAGATGAAGGCTTGGTGTGGTGAAACACGCGTGTTTCTTTCAAAGGTAGTGTTCTTTCAAACCGCCACTGAGTTCAACTTTTTTCTTGAGCAATAACGGGCGAGGTGCGTTTCCAGAGTTTACCTCAAAAGGAACATGGAAAAGTCGTCTGCTACCGCCTCTTCCGGTTCCAACTTTCTCCCCCTGCTCGCTTGCTTCATGGCAGTCGCTGTGTTAACATCGCTTGTTCTATGCTAATTTATTTGAACTGCAACATCGCTGATTATGCTGCATGATTGCGATACCAATGCGACGTCGACTGTGCTCTGCTTCGTAACGTGTTTTCGCACGAAGCGCAACCAAATAAATGAAAATGATACGATAGTTATTATGTATGCAGTGAGATGTGCTGAGACGCGTTGTGATAATAATAATAATTGGTTTTTGGGGGAAAGGAAATGGCGCAGTATCTGTCTCATATATCATTGGACACCTGAACCGCGCCGTAAGGGAAGGGATAAAGGAGGGAGTGAAAGAAGAAAGGAAGAAGAGGTGTCGTAGTGGAGGGCTCCGGAAAAATGCAAAGCAGCATTTATGGGTCGTTTGCTAGCCCACTGGCAGTTTTTACGTGTTAAGGGTGTTTTCTTTTTTTTAGGGAAAGGAAATGGTGCAGTATGTCTCACATATCGGCGGACACATGAACCGCGCCGTAAGGGAAGGGATAAAGGAGGGAGTGAAAGAAGAAAGGGCGAAAGAGGTGCCGTAGTGGAGGGCTCCGCAATAATACACCCGAGAAAGCTCGTCACATGCCTGTGTTGACAGCACGGACGAAGGTGTTGACTACAGACAAAACACTGGCGAGAAACTCGGGACTGTCTATTGGGCGAACCTGTGCCCCCAGATTAGCTCAAATCAACGCTCGTTGAAGATCAGAATCCCCGCCGCGCTCAATTTAAAGAACTTTTGGAATATTCAGCTCTAGGCCACACACAATGTCTTCTAAGGCCTTTGCGATGTCAGCAGGGGACAGAACGAGGGATTTAATGTTGACAGCCGGTGGAATCACCTTGTTGCGCCTCATGAAATTAAACAAAGCTCGTTTATTTCCTGATTGCGAAAGGAAATCATAATGATTTGTTTTATACTCCTCTTTTGCACGGGCGACAGTGCGCTTAAATGTTGCTGCAACATATTTATAATCCAACCAATTTTTTGGACATTGATTGATGAGAAGTTTCTTCCAAGCTGCTTTCCGTCGTCTATATGCACGCGTGCACTCAGCATTCCACCAATTGTTCGCGATTGCACCCTTGGTTCCCTTAACCAAAAATTCAGACTTTTGCCTTGCATGGTCCAGTACTGAACATAGATGTGTAGCCTTGCTTTCGGCACTTGTCTCACCGCAAGGGTCTGAAGAGATTTGGAGAGCTGATTTTAGCGTGTCTTTAAAGCAACTGTAATTTATTAACGTGCGCTGATGTCGCTCAGGAAGAGTTAATTTACACGCAAACTTGAAACTAATCGGTAGATGATCACTGTTTGTTGCATATTTAACAGGCGCCCAAGACATAACAGAGACTCCCGGGGAGGAAAAAGTTAAATCCAAGGCAGAGCGGCATTGACTCCGAACAAACGTAGGCAATCCGGAATTGTTGCAGATCAAGTTGTTGTCAGAAGCCCAATCAAATAGTCTGGAACCAAAGCTATCTGTTTTAAACCCCCACATCACATGGTGCGAATTGAAGTCTCCAAGTAATAAAACCTGAGAACGGCTACTAGACATGAGTGAGTCAAGGGGCCGAGTGTCACGCACACCAGACGGGAAATATGCATTAGCTACCGTAAAGGGCTGTTGACCTGGGACACTGAGGTCAACCGCAAGGATTTCACATTCATTGCCCGCATATTGGAAAGAAATGCATGCCCTGTGACAAAACTTTGTAGAGATGAGCACTAACAACCGTCCCCATCGTGATGACCGGTCAAGCCGGAACGGATGGTAATTCTTGAGATGATAATTGAAATTTGTAGTTAGCCGTGTTTCCTGTAAAGCAACTAAATCTGGTAGAAGCTGATTGCATAGGCAATTTAAATCTGTTGAAGCTGAGAATATAGATCGGCAATTCCACTGTAGTACACTTAAGAACCCTATCTTGGCGGGAGTGCCGCAGCCGCGACTGCCTTTTCTAGAATCCTGTTCTTAGGATTTTGACTTGCGTTACTTTTCTTTGTCTTCGACTGGAAGCAAGATGGACCTGCAATATTCAAAGGAGACCCACTTTGTTTCTGGGCACAGAGATCAGACTCCTTATCCACACAGTCCATAGAGGATGCGTCCATAACGCTATTCAGAGGAGAGGCCTGAGAGGTCTTTTGTTGCTCATATTGTTTTTGGCCCTGTGAACCGGAATTGATTACCACAGAAGGAGGAGCAGCTTCCGAAGCCAAAGAAGGCAAAAGCGGAGCGGTGGGCACCTGCAGCATATTGGTCATCTGGGTAGCTATGACCTGCGAAATGCACGTGGATACGGTTTCCATAATGCGATCCATTGCATTTGCCACAGCCTTCTCAACTGCCGTCTGTAATAGCCTGTGACCAATCGGCATCCATTATGGGTGGGCATTTGGCGGCCACACAAGAGTAGCGTGAGGCTCTCCTTGACTGCGGCAAAAGCTTCTCTCCGCGTGCATCTGCGCTTGTCTGTAAGCTCGAGCACCTGAACTTCTTGTGCTCGTGCAGGACAGTCAGGCGAATCAGAAGGGTGAGCACCACTGCACAAACGACATTTCTCTTGCTGTTCAGGGCATTCCTCTCTGCCATGTCCTTCCCCACAAGCACCGCAGCGTAAGGCCGATTTGCAGGCATTGCCGCTGTGGCCAAATCGCCAGCAGTTTGGACAGTGAATGGGCCGAGAATGAAAGGCATCTACTCGAAATACCAATGGCCACAGCTTAATCTCTGACGGGCAGAATATCCCTGAAAATGTGACAATGACGGACTCCGTAGGAATTTTTACTCCGTCGACCATCCTGCTGCATCTATGGACAGCAATCACTCCGGCAGGCGAGAGGTTCGCAAGCGTTTCTTTAGAGGAACTTCTTGTTGGGCTGGTTGGTGCATTGCTTTGAAGAACCACGCTGCGCATTCAAAAGCGACAAACAAAAGCGCCTCCATCGGAAGGCACCAAAGCGACTGGAATGCTCGAAACTCCACTGCGGAAAAAGAGATCAATTGGGAGCTGGTCTTGAGGAAGAGATGCCGACCAAGGGGAAAACCCCTTGCCGGGAGAAGAAGTAGACATTAAGCTCTCGTCCCGCGCCCAGTCACCCTAGAACAGGAGCAAGCAGGCACAGACAAAAAGAAGGGTAAATTTAGCAAGCTAGCGCAACACCACCAGGTACTTAGCCGCTACCCCGCAGCAATCAGCGTAAGGTTAGTGGCACGGGCAGGGACACTTTATTTTTCGTTCTTTTTTATAGTACCACAATAATTTTTGTCTAGCGTAAGGGAACGGGCAGGGACATTTTATTTTTCGTTCTTTTTATGGTCTCGCAGTAATTTTCGTCTAGCGTAAGGGCGCTGGAGAGTGTTTGCGGAAAGGCGTCGAATCAGACGGTTGCCTCCCAACGCCATCCAGTGTCTCCAGCATTTAAGATTCACAAACAATTGTGTACTCAGTCAACATCTTAAGCACACATCAGTGACACAAGCAGCAACACCGCGATAAAGGCTTTCGCCTCAGCGCACATTAGGTCAACAAAGTACCCCCCTCCTCATCCCCCCCTTAATTTTTTGATACCCTCCTCGGCGGCTCAGTGCCTACGCAGTTCGGCTTCCTGCACGAGGTCGCGAGTTCCATCCCGCTCGCGGCGGGCGCCTTTCGTTGGAAGCGAGACGCAAGCACGGCTGTTTGCACTGTGCCATGTGAGTGCACATTAAACAACCCCAGGTGGTCGAAATTAATCTGGAGCCCTCCACTCCGGCATCTCTCATGGCCACGGAGGGTGTAGCTTGTGCAAGTAAACAAAAATCCGTTATTAGTGCATCAATAATTGCTATCGACAGAAAAACTATTGAGGGAGCTTTCAAACAGCACCCATTCGCATCGCAAACCGCTATATTTATCGATGTTAATCCAGTGTGGCGTAGAGAAGCCCAGAAAAATTACGGCCTTCAGAGTATTCAGGGGTATACGGGTCAAGTTGATGCAGAGCACTGCACTCTCCTTCAAGGCTTCTTCTGAGGTGCGTTCAAGAACTCCGCAAGAGCATGCATTTCATTTTTGAACCCGACCGTGGCGGCTGCGTTTTTATGGAGGAAAAACGCTAAGGCGCCCGTGTGCTGTGCGATGTCAGTGCACGTTAAAGATCCCCAGGTGGCCGAAATTATTCCGGAGCCAGCCCTCCACTACGCCACCTCCTTCCTTTCCTCTTTCACTCCCTCCCTTGTCCCTTCCCTTACGGCGCGGTTCAGGTGTTCAACGATATATGAGACAGATACTGCGCCATTTACTTTCCCCCCAAAACCAATTATTATTATTATTATTCTTGACGGAAGAGGGACCTGCATTCGTATCCGCATTTCTGAGCTGCCTGGCCGAAAACGCCACATGGTGGCGATTCGCGAGCGTATACATATCTCACAGCCTGCGTGGGGCATAAACGTATGCATTCTATAAACGTATACATTCTAGATTAAATGCAGGAAGTACGCACAAGCCGCGCACTACGCCAGCGTTCTCTTTCGTCCTTTTTCCCCTCATCCTTTTATATTCGCCATCTTTTAGTTTGTTCTTTTTCCTGCCCCGAGCAGGTATTAACCGGTACGCGATCTGCTGTCATTTCCCATATCACACGTCATTTTGTCTTAATCCCTCCTATAATGTTTTTTTATATTCGTATTTCTCCTAAGGCGGTGATCTGCTAATGTATTGCATCTAGTATTTGAAGTTTTTGAATATTTCACCAACTCCTGTCTTGGCAGCTGCTGACAGTATGAATAAATAAATAAATAAATAAATAAATAAAATTCTTTTCTCTTCATTTTCGCTGCGTGACGTCCTTACGCTATGAGTTAAACTTCTCCTGGAATGAGTGACGCAAACGGTTTCACTACACGCGTCCTTCACCCTTTTACGTTAAACGGAGAAGGCCGTGGTCCTATTTTAGCTCCTGCATGCAGCGAATGCTTCTCTCGTGGGTTGGAATGCGCCCAGGTCCTCGCTTTCCGTGCACCAACTCAATACATGCACAAGAGTCAACCGCTGGCATTGACGCCCGGAATGGGCCTTCGGTGTACATTAGCATGCTGGACTTCGTCTTGAGCACCGGTACTCTCGTGAAGGGTCAGCGTTGCGCACGTCGCCATAGCTTACAGAAAAAATGAAATGAAAACTGATTTTGAGGAAAGGAAATGAGGCAGTAACTGTCTCACTTATCTCGCTGGACACCCGAACTGCGCGTACCCGCCGCGGTGGCTCAGTGGTTAGGGCGCTCGGCTATAATAATAATAATAATTATAATTATAATAATAATTGGTTTTGGGGGAAAGGAAATGGCGCAGTATCTGCCTCATATATCGTTGGACACCTGAACCGCGCCGTAAGTGAAGGGATAAAGCAGGGAGTGAAAGAAGAAGGGAAGAAAGGTGCCGTAGTGGAGGGCTCCGGAATAATTTCGACCACCTGGGGATCTTTAAAGTGCACTGACATCGCACAGCACACGGGCGCCTTAGCGTTTTGCCTCCATAAAAACGCAGCCGCCGCGGTCGGACTCTCGGCTACTGATCCGGAGTTCCCGGGTTCAAACCGGACCGCGGCGGCTGCGTTTTTATGGAGGCAAAACGCTAAGGCGCCCGTGTGCTGTGCGATGTCAGTGCACGTTAAAGATCCCCAGGTGGTCGAAATTATTCCGGAGCCCTCCACATAGATCGCCGCCTCCACCGATGAAGTGTCGCGCAGCAGCATTGCACCCGTGATTCATCAGTTAACGACACGGGGCTGATAAAACGCGTAACGCCTCCCCAAGCCCTGCCCGCATCGACGCACTCAACAGCGGAGCGAATATTTTCGCCAGCAACTTCTTCCCAGCGATAGCCAAGCAGCCGGCGTCCATTTACTATCCGGCTCGCTTCCTACTGCCCTGCTGAGAACGGGGCTTCAGCCTGAATCTTACCAACTTTTTTGCGTCGCCGCTCATAAAGCAGAATGCCCGCAACTGATAACAGAGTCAGGCACTTGATCGAAATACATGACGTAAATAAATCGGGAACTGGGCTATATACCGTTGAGTGGACAACAAAGTGTCCGCAAATCAGTAAACGCTTTCAGTGTGAACAAATGCGGTCGGCCATTCGCCATTTCATCCAAAGCTTTTCGTGCGGCTGTCCGCAGCCTGAGAGAGTGATAGACAGTTCTTTTTTTTCCTTTGTTATTAAAGTGACGTCACATTGCCACCAGTCTGAAACAGGTTATGTCCAACCGGCAAACTTAGAGCAGATTGATATAAGAAACACAGTTGTCACTAGCTACTACTAACATGCTATGGCCCGCGACGTGCATCGATGCACCAGGTATGGTTAAAAGCTAGTTCGTACTGTTCGCTATACGTTTGAATAACCTTACTACTTGCACAAAGTGTGACGGCAATTCATCGGGCGCGTGGGATTTTAAAACCAGCTTTTGGGAGCTCTGTTTACAACGTTGAAAAGAATGCGTGCACTGTCCGCACCGCAGCACAGCCAAAGCGGCGAGGCGAGGGCAATGGGCGGTGAGGAACGCGTGCCACGCGCTAGGCTGCAGCTACTGCGTCGTTCCCTTCCTAAAAAAATTATGCGGATCAGCTCAGGTAATCCAGGATATACAAAGCGAAAGATGGCGTTCACTGTGTTCATTGGGGTTGGCGTTGACAATGTTCTAGACGGCGATGGCTTTGAGCAAAGGAAGGGCGCATAACTGGTTCCCTAGATATGCGGACGCCTCATTCGTGCTTTGATACATGTGGCGGTGGTGAGAGAGATGTGGCCTGAATGCATTAGCGCTGACAGCGTTGTGGCTGACATGCGGCACTGCAGCAGTAGCTAGGCCGCAGCGTTCATTTAGTGATCAATCTCTTGCGATCAACCATTAACTGCATGCCACCTCCCAGGGTGGCAGGGAGGGCGCGCTGCCTATCCAGTGTGTGGAACGCAATCAAAGCAGGCTTTTGCAGTTGGACACCAAGGCCACATGCATGAAAGCGAGATTGAGGTCTCCACTAACCCGCGGAGCCGGTTGTGCGCCTTTCCTTTCGTGAAAATGAACGGCCTTTGCAAAGTTGTCAACGCCAATGAACTCTATGAACGCCGTCGGCTCACTTGTTTGGTTTTTGAGGAAAGAAAATGCACAGTAACCGTCTCACATATCTCGGTGGACACCCGAACCGCGCAGCAAAGTAAGGGATAAAGGAGGGAGGTAAAGAAGAGAAAATTGAAAATTGGATTTTGAGGAAAGGAAGTGGCGAAGAATCTGTCACATCTAGGTGGACATTTAAACCGCGTCATAAGGGAAGGGATAAATGAGGGAGTGAAATAAGAAATGAAGAAAGAGGTGTCATAGTGGAGGGCTCCGGAGTAGAGAGAGAGAGAGAGTAAACTTTATTGTTCCAATTGAGAGGTTTGGTTGCGTGCCCGGAGACTGCCGATGTCTTCCAGGCTGAGCGTGGTTGGCGCCCCTAGTCCAAGGCACCACTGTCCCTGGCCATCCGGCATGCGTCTAGGCGCTCCGGAGTAATTTCGACTGCCTGGGGTTAATTTAGCGTGCACTGACATCGCATAGCCCACGGGCGTCTTTAGCAGTTCGCCTCCATCGAAACGGGGCCGTCGTGGCTGGGATCGAACCCCCGTCTTCGTGTTCAGCAACCGAACGCCGTCACCACAGAGCCACCGCAGCGGGTTTCGCAACGCTGAGCGCCCAAGTGTTGTCTTGTGGCCGAGTGCTACGGCGTCTTTCTGTCTCGTGAACGCCGCACGACGTGCCTTCTCTCCCAGAAGGCCACGTATTCTTTTCCACTCCAAGTGAAGCCGCTCAACTGGCTGTGCCAGTAAGAAATCAATGGGCAAATAAATGTCGCGGAAACTGGGTCGCCGGAAATGTTTCCAAAATTAGTTTACTGATAAGTGGACGTTGTTTCCGAGGCATGTTAAATGCGATCCAGCCTCAAGTTTTTTTCCCCTGTTGAGTTTTCTGCTGTAGACAGTGTATTTCAGCGGCTTGCTTTAATTTCAGCTGAGCGATATTCAGACCAGAAGACGTCAATTTGGGTTTATGAGCCTAAATCAACCTTTAGCTTCCTCCAGCGCCCTAGCGCGCACATACTAACGGCATGCCGTTAATGCGGGGGGAGGGGGCCAGCGTACTACATGTTATGACGGAGCAGGACACTGATGACGGGGAACGCAGAAAGCCGAAATCGCCGCCTCAGATGACGAGGCCTTTCCCACAGCCGAAGAGTATCCCGAAAACTAAGATCACGAGCGTATGAACAGTGAAACACTCGCCGCCGCCGTTCGGGAGGGCAGCCTCCGAAAGTGAATTGGCTAGCAAGCAAACAGGTCGTGAGAAGCAGCTTTCCTTCAGCGAATGCTTCCAGCGCGCAGGACTGTGTGGTTACGTTGCCACGAAAGACGGAAAGGGAATCTCCTGGTTGGGGAAAGTTAATCTGACATTGACATCGAGTAGGGTGGGTTAAAGAAAAAAAATTAGGTGCGGTTTAAATACTGATGAAGCTAGTTAGAGAGCGAAAGCTGTGGTGTATCGGGCGTATAAAGGAGGGTGGTATAAAGGAGGAAGTGAAAGAAGAAAGGAAGAAAGAGGTGCCGTAGTGGAGGGCTCCGGAATGATTTCGACCACCTGAAGATCTTTAACGTGCACTGACATTGCACAGCACGCGGGTGCCTCTGCGTTTCGCCTCTTGTGATTAAGCTTCTACGGACGCCGCTGATGGGGCAATCGTGTTTCAGATCCGCGCTCGGTGACAAAACAAAGCTGTAGTTTTGCATATAGAGACTGATACATACTTTCATGGAATTCTGGACGACGCGCGCGTGTTATGATGAAGTTGCACTTATTGCAAATTTCTTTGAATCTGACTCAGGGAACGCAGACTAACTGTGCCGCGCTACACCGGTCCGAATTAATCATTTTACAACGATAGCTGTCTGTAGCACCAAGGTCTTTTAATACTTTGTTGCTGATCGTAAAAGTTCTGCGCAACGCTATATGGGAGAGCTCTGCACTCCACCTAGAGTGACCATGCAAGCCACACCGCCATGTAGTACGAAGGGCCCAGACGATTAAAAGGGAGACCGGCAAACTCAATACCCAGCCTCCGAGATCACCACCTTCTTGTTGCCCTTTAAAGGAGGTACGAAGGCACTTTGAAAGCGTCGACATTGTGCACAAAATTACGCTTGTTCTGATTGACAAAAATAAATGAGTAAGCTGTGTTTCGTAAGTGTACACTACTCTGTGATTAATTTTTATTCTGCTTACTTCGTGACAAGGCTCTCTGCTTCCATGTGCCCGAATTCTTTCAAGGCTGCCGATCCCCTGTCGACTCTGACGCGCTGCGGCGGCTGAGCCCAAGGCCGCGCTAGTGGATCGCGGCCGCGGTGGTCGTCCATGTGCTGCGCGATGTCCAGGGCACGTTAAAGAACCCCCAGGGGATACAAATTAATCCGGAGCCCTCCTCCACAACGGCGTCCCTCACAGCCTACGTGCAGTTTCGGGACTGTAAAACTCACCACTACCACTCTGACGCCCCCGGCACTGGCTGATTCTGTGCCTGAATGAAACTTCGGCATTAGTTTCATGACAAATAAAAACTTCGGCATTAAGACTGCTTACGCGCGGCAATGCGAAAGCATTACTGTTCCTGGGTCCATTGACACCCACCCACCCGCACACGCGCGCGCGCGCGCGCATATGGCACCACCCGGAGCGCTGTACTGCGAACGGGGCATCACATTTTTTATTAAAATTGGTTTTGGAGGAAAGCTCCACTTGTCGCATTCAAAGCCGAAAGTCATATGACGCTTGGATTTGACCTCTAACTGGAGGCTGGCTGCGGGTGTGGCTGTGACGTCATACCACGTGACTTGTCGCAGCTGTTACCGCTCGTTCCGCTGCTGCGCCGCCTAGACACCACCGAGACATGGAGCCAGAACCGTTCACCGGGGCGAGTTCTTCGACTGAGCATTGGAGGCGCCGGGCTGCTTCTAGCGATCCCTACGACAGAGAGCGCCAGGAAGCTGCGTTGGCTAGAGATAAGTCGCGAATGTAAGCTCGTCGAGTTGATGAAACCGATGAAGAACGGACAGGGCACAGCCGACAACATCTTTAGCTGGCGTGCGTGACTGCCGAGTTTTACTTCTCCTGCAGCTTATGACGCTTATGACACAGCCGTTGCCGCCTCAGAGTCGCTGGATAAGTTTTAAAACTTATCCAGTGACTCTATACTGCCTCCATGGCCTAGTGCGACCGCAGCGCCGAATGGCGCCAATGGCCGTGGAGGCGCCATGGACGAAGACCCGCGCCAGTCTGGCAACCGAGGCTAGTTTCAGTAATGTTGACATTGAGACAGTTGACTAAAAATGAAAGACGACATGTCGCAATGCGACTTGTTGGGCTGATTACTGGTTGCTACTACAAGTACTGGATGCTACACGTGAGTGATTCAAGGCTCTAACGCCCTCGGTGTGAGTGAATATTTTCACGTCATTGCGGACACGGATGAGGGCGCGCAAGGAGACGTCAGTTCTTACGTGGCTCAGAGATTGCTGTCGAATGGGCAGCGTACAAATTGCAAATTGCCATCCCTACGTCGTCAGTGCATTCGTCTCCGAGGTGTTACAACACTTCGTGACGTATTCTGTACTATATATCTGAATAGCTGTCAGCGCCGACACCCGTTCCAGATAAGGCTGGGCCAGCTTCTCCGAAATGCGGTCGCTGCGGCCGGTATTCCACCCCGCGACCTGCTGCTCAGGAACGAAATGCCGTGACACGGCCGGACTTGGGCATCGTAAAACATGCACGTGCAGAGTAGTGGCGTCAACTCCCGCCTTTTCGCTCTGCCCACTCCGAGTGTCTCGCAGAGGGACCGATGGTGGCGCCTCCAGGCTTGTTCCAGAGGAACAGTCTGTGACCGGGACCTGCAGATGGTTTGGTGGTACAACACGGGTGCGGGGGTTTAACAGGCGGGAGGTGGAGGAAAGACGGAAGGCACTTCATTCAGCGTGCGTCGCTCAGCACATACGAGTGCCCTGACTTGGGAAGGCAAGCAGCGTTTCGTCGGACCGGCATTCCTCGTTTTCAGAACCATCTGCAGCTAGGAACCACCGCGATCTTAATATGCGACATTTTTTTGCGCGCACTGACGCCTTCAAGTACAGCTTCTTTCCGCGTACAGTGTAGAGTTGTAACTCGTTACAAGGCAACACTCGTTCATTATCGCGTTCTCATTTTGTGTCTGCAATCGAGTCGCTGTGACATTTCGAGGTATTGTGTCCATATTTCTTTTCCCATGTGCTCATGGTGCGTGAAATTGTATATTGTATATTGTAGCCCACTCCTGCTGTAGCCCTTGCATGGGGCTGAATTATTTTCAAATAAATAAATAAATAGATAGATAAATAAATAAGTACCGCAGTAGGTTGTGGATTCTGAACTTGCAAAATTATTTTCTTCCTTAAAAGAAAAAATGTTCTTATTAAACTTCCTGAAATAAATGCCATTGAATGGCGCTGTGCAACGTACTGCCTTTCATATTTTTACTAGGACCATCTCACTATGCTATTGACTGCTGAATATGCGGCAAAAAAAAAACAACTTTTCTCTGCTTTAGGTTTTTCTTTTCCTGAAAGGGCTTAAGTTTTTTTTATCACTGAAACATTTTTATCGGTTTCTTTGCTTTCTTGACAACATGGGAAAGTAGTTGGAATGACTACCGTGAGAACATAAAATTTGATAAAAATTTCAAAATCCAGTAGTTTTCTGCCTTTTTCCGTGTTTTTGTATTGAGGAAAAATAAAACGAATTAAGTTCGAGTTGCTGTGTATAAAAGAGTAATGTTTTTATTCACACACACACAAAAAATTCATAGTCACGCGTAAAATATTTTATTCTTTACGAATTTTTTGTTAGACAAGGTTTTGCTACCGTTTGCAACATAAAAATACAGCGGCCACGGCGCGAAAAAAAATATATACGCCAGAAACAAGCTGGCAAAGAGTTTGTAAGAGTAACGCAATAAACCACGATATTAAAAAAAAAAAAGAAATCGAAGATGGTCGATCGCAAAGTGTGAGTCAGTTGGCGTGGAATGACCCAGTAGTGACAGCAATCACTCCCGCAGGCGAGAGGTTCCCAAGCGTTTTTTTAGAAGAACTTCTTGTTGGGCTGGTTGGTGCATTGCTTTGAAGAACCACGTTGCGCATTCAAAAGAGCCAAACATAAGCGCCTCCATCGGAAGGCACCAAAGCGACTGGAATGCTCGAAACTCCACTGCGGAAAAAGAGATCAATTGGGAGCTGGTCTTGAGGAAAAGATGCCGACCAAGGGGAAAACCCCTTGCCGGGAGAAGAAGTAGACATTAAGCTCTCGTCCCGCGCCCAGTCACCCTAGAACAGGAGCAAGCAGGCACAGACAAAAAAAAGGATAAATTTAGCAAGCTAGCGCAACACCACCAGGTACTTAGCCGCTACCCCGCAGCAATCAGCGTAAGGTTAGTGGCACGGGCAGGGACACTTTATTTTTCGTTCTTTTTTATAGTACCACAATAATTTTTGTCTAGCGTAAGGGAACGGGCAGGGACATTTTATTTCTCGTTCTTTTTATGGTCTCGCAGTAATTTTCGTCTAGCATAAGGGCGCTGGAGAGTGTTTGCGGAAAGGCGTCGAATCAGACGGTTGCCTCCCAACGCCATCCAGTGTCTCCAGCATTTAAGATTCACAAACAATTGTGTACTTAGTCATCATCTTATCCACACATCAGTGACACAAGCAGCAACACCGCGATAAAGGCTTTCGCCTTACCGCACATTAGGCCAACAAAGTACCCCTCTCCTCCTCCCCCCCCCCCCCCCCTTAATTTTTTGTTACCCTCCTCGGCGGCTCAGTGCCTACGCAGTTCGGCTTCCTGCACGAGGTCGCGAGTTCCATCCCGCTCGCGGCGGGCGCCTTTCGTTGGAAGCGAGACGCAAGCTCGGCTGTTTGCACTGTGCCATGTGAGTGCACATTAAACAACCCCAGGTGGTCTAAATTAATCTGGAGCCCTCCACTACGGCATCTCTCATGGCCACGTGGGGTGTAGCTTGTGCAAGTAAACAAAAATCCGTTATTAGTGCATCAATAATTGCTATCGGCAGAAAAACTATTGAGGGAGCTTTCAAACAGCACCCATCGCATCGGAAACCGCTATATTTATCGATGTTAATCCAGTGTGGCGTAGAGAAGCCCAGAAAAATTACGGCCTTCAGAGTATTCTGGGGTATACGGGTCAAGTTGATGCAGAGCACTGCACTCTCCTTCAAGGCTTCTTCTGAGGTGCGTTCAAGAACTCCGCAAGACCATGCATTTCATTTTCGAACCCGACCGCGGCGGCTGCGTTTTTATGGAGGAAAAACGCTAAGGCGCCCGTGTGCTGTGCGATGTCAGTGCACGTTAAAGATCCCCAGGTGGCCGAAATTATTCCGGAGCCCTCCACTACGCCACCTCCTTCCTTTCCTCTTTCACTCCCTCCTTTACGCTTCCCTTACGGCGCGGTTCAGGTGTTCAACGATATATGAGACAGATACTGCGCCATTTACTTTCCCCCAAAGACCAATTATTATTATTATTATTCTCGACGGAAGAGGGACCTGCATTCGTATCCGCATTTCTGAGCTGCCTGGCCGAAAACGCCACATAGTGGCGATTCGCGAGCGTATACATATCTCACAGCCTGCGTGGTGCATAAACGTATGCATTCTATAAACGTATACATTCTAGATTAAATGCAGGAAGTACGCACAAGCCGCGCACTACGCCAGCCTTCTCTTTCGTCCTTTTTTTCCCCTCATCCTTTTATATTCGCCATTTTTTAGTTTCTTCTTTTTCCTGCCCCGAGCAGTATTTAACCGGTACGCGATCTGCTCTCATTTCCCATATCACACGTCATTTTGTCTTAATCCCTCCTATAATGGTTTTTTTATATTCGTATTTCTCCTAAGGCGGTGATCTGCTAATGTATTGCATCTAGTTTTTGAGGTTTTTGAATATTTCACCAACTCCTGTCTTGGCAGCTGCTGACAGTATGAATAAATAAATAAATAAAATTCTTTTCTCTTCATTTTCGCTGCGTGACGTCCTTACGCTATGAGTTAAACTTCTCCTGGAATGAATGACGCAAACGGTTTCACTAGACGCGTCCTTCACCCTTTTACGTTAAACGGAGAAGGCCGTGGTCCTATTTTAGCTCCTGCATGCAGCGAATGCTTCTTCTCTCGTGGGTTGGAATGCGCCCAGGTCCTCGCTTTCCGTGCACCAACTCAATACATGCACAAGAGTCAACCGCTGGCATTGACGCCCGGAATGGGCCTTCGGTGTACATTAGCATGCTGGACTTCGTCTTGAGCACCGGTACTCTCGTGAAGGGTCAGCGTTGCGCACGTCGCCATAGCTTACAGAAAAAACGAATTGAAAACTGATTTTGAGGAAAGGAAATGAGGCAGTAACCGTCTCACTTATCTCGCTGGACACCCGAACTGCGCGTACCCGCCGCGGTGGCTCAGTGGTTAGAGCGCTCGGCTATAATAATAATAATAATAATAATAATAATAATAATAATAGTAATAATAATAATAATAATAATAATAATAATAATAATAATAATTGGTTTTGGGGGAAAGGAAATGACGCAGTATCTGCCTCATATATCGTTGGACACCTGAACCGCGCCGTAAGTGAAGGGATAAAGCAGGGAGTGAAAGAAAGGAAGACAGGTGCCGTAGTGGAGGGCTCCCGAATAATTTCGACCACCTGGGGATCTTTAACGTGCACTGACATCGCACAGCACACGGGCGCCTTAGCGTTTTGCCTCCATAAAAACGCAGCCGCCGCGGTCGGACTCTCGGCTACTGATCCGGAGTTCCCGGGTTCAAACCCGACCGCGGCGGCTGCGTTTTTATGGAGGCAAAACGCTAAGGCGCCCGTGTGCTGTGCGATGTCAGTGCACGTTAAAGATCCCCAGGTGGTCGAAATTATTCCGGAGCCCTCCACTTAGATCGCCGCCTCCACCGAGGAAGTGTCGCGCAGCAGCATTGCACCCGTGATTCATCAGTGAACGACACGGGGCTGATAAAACGCGTAACGCCTCCCCAAGCCCTGCCCGCATCGACGCACTCAACAGCGGAGCGAATATTTTCGCCAGCAACTTCTTCCCAGCGATAGCCAAGCAGCCGGCGTCCATTTACTATCCGGCTCGCTTCCTACTGCCCTGCTGAGAACGGGGCTTCAGCCTGAATCTTACCAACGTTTTTGCGTCGCCGCTCATAAAGCAGAATGCCCGCAACTGATAACAGAGTCAGGCACTTGATCGAAATACATGGCGACGTAAATAAATCGGGAACTGGGCTATATACCGTTGAGTGGACAACAAAGTGTCCGCAAATCAGTAAACGCTTTCAGTGTGAACAAATGCGGTCGGCCATTCGCCATTTCATCCAAAGCATTTCGTGCGGCTGTCCGCAGCCTGAGTGCTAGACAGTTCTTTTTTTTTCCTTTGTTATTAAAGTGACGTCACATTGCCACCAGTCTGAAACAGGTTATGTCCAACCGGCAAACTTAGAGCAGATTGATATAAGAAACACAGTTGTCACTAGCTACTACTAACATGCTATGGCCCGCGACGTGCATCGATGCACCAGATATGGTTAAAAGCTAGTTCGTACTGTTCGCTATACGTTTGAATAACCTTACTACTTGCACAAAGTGTGACGGCAATCCATCGGGCGCGTGGGATTTTAAAACCAGCTTTTGGGAGCTCTGTCTACAACGTTGAAAAGAATGCGTGCACTGTCCGCACCGCAGCACAGCCAAAGCTGCGAGGCGAGGGCAATGTGCGGTCAGGAACGCGTGCCACGCGCTAGGCTGCAGCTACTGCGTCGTTCCCTTCCTAAAAAACTTATGCGGATCAGCTCAGCTAATCCAGGATATACAAAGCGAAAGATGTCGGCGTTCACTGTGTTCATTGGGGTTGGCGTTGACAATGTTCTAGACGGCGATGGCTTTGAGCAAAGGAAGGGCGCATAACTGGTTCCCTAGATATGCGGACGCCTCATTGGTGCTTTGATACATGTGGCGGTGGTGAGAGAGATGTGGCCTGAATGCATTAGCGCTGACAGCGTTGTGGCTGACATGCGGCACTGCAGCAGTAGCTAGGCCGCAGCGTTCATTTAGTGATCAATCTCTTGCGATCAACCATTAACTGCATGCCACCTCCCAGGGTGGCAGGGAGGGCGCGCTGCCTATCCAGTGTGTGGAACGCAATCAAAGCAGGCTTTTGCAGTTGGACACCAAGGCCACATGCATGAAAGCGAGATTGAGGTCTCCACTAACCCGCGGAGCCGGTTGTGCGCCTTTCCTTTCGTGAAAATGAACGGCCTTTGCAAAGTTGTCAACGCCAATGAACTCTATGAACGCCGTCGGCTCACTTGTTTGGTTTTTGAGGAAAGAAAATGCACAGTAACCGTCTCACATATCTCGGTGGACACCCGAACCGCGCAGCAAAGTAAGGGATAAAGGAGGGAGGTAAAGAAGAGAAAATTGAAAATTGGATTTTGAGGAAAGGAAGTGGCGAAGAATCTGTCACATCTAGGTGGACATTTAAACCGCGTCATAAGGGAAGGGATAAATGAGGGAGTGAAATAAGAAATGAAGAAAGAGGTGTCATAGTGGAGGGCTCCGGAGTAGAGAGAGAGAGAGAGTAAACTTTATTGTTCCAATTGAGAGGTTTGGTTGCGTGCCCGGAGACTGCCGATGTCTTCCAGGCTGAGCGTGGTTGGCGCCCCTAGTCCAAGGCACCACTGTCCCTGGCCATCCGGCATGCGTCTAGGCGCTCCGGAGTAATTTCGACTGCCTGGGGTTAATTTAGCGTGCACTGACATCGCATAGCCCACGGGCGTCTTTAGCAGTTCGCCTCCATCGAAACGGGGCCGTCGTGGCTGGGATCGAACCCCCGTCTTCGTGTTCAGCAACCGAACGCCGTCACCACAGAGCCACCGCAGCGGGTTTCGCAACGCTGAGCGCCCAAGTGTTGTCTTGTGGCCGAGTGCTACGGCGTCTTTCTGTCTCGTGAACGCCGCACGACGTGCCTTCTCTCCCAGAAGGCCACGTATTCTTTTCCACTCCAAGTGAAGCCGCTCAACTGGCTGTGCCAGTAAGAAATCAATGGGCAAATAAATGTCGCGGAAACTGGGTCGCCGGAAATGTTTCCAAAATTAGTTTACTGATAAGGGGACGTTGTTTCCGAGGCATGTTAAATGCGATCCAGCCTCAAGTTTTTTTCCCCTGTTGAGTTTTCTGCTGTAGACAGTGTATTTCAGCGGCTTGCTTTAATTTCAGCTGAGCGATATTCAGACCAGAAGACGTCAATTTGGGTTTATGAGCCTAAATCAACCTTTAGCTTCCTCCAGCGCCCTAGCGCGCACATACTAACGGCATGCCGTTAATGCGGGGGGAGGGGGCCAGCGTACTACATGTTATGACGGAGCAGGACACTGATGACGGGGAACGCAGAAAGCCGAAATCGCCGCCTCAGATGACGAGGCCTTTCCCACAGCCGAAGAGTATCCCGAAAACTAAGATCACGAGCGTATGAACAGTGAAACACTCGCCGCCGCCGTTCGGGAGGGCAGCCTCCGAAAGTGAATTGGCTAGCAAGCAAACAGGTCGTGAGAAGCAGCTTTCCTTCAGCGAATGCTTCCAGCGCGCAGGACTGTGTGGTTACGTTGCCACGAAAGACGGAAAGGGAATCTCCTGGTTGGGGAAAGTTAATCTGACATTGACATCGAGTAGGGTGGGTTAAAGAAAAAAAATTAGGTGCGGTTTAAATACTGATGAAGCTAGTTAGAGAGCGAAAGCTGTGGTGTATCGGGCGTATAAAGGAGGGTGGTATAAAGGAGGAAGTGAAAGAAGAAAGGAAGAAAGAGGTGCCGTAGTGGAGGGCTCCGGAATGATTTCGACCACCTGAAGATCTTTAACGTGCACTGACATTGCACAGCACGCGGGTGCCTCTGCGTTTCGCCTCTTGTGATTAAGCTTCTACGGACGCCGCTGATGGGGCAATCGTGTTTCAGATCCGCGCTCGGTGACAAAACAAAGCTGTAGTTTTGCATATAGAGACTGATACATACTTTCATGGAATTCTGGACGACGCGCGCGTGTTATGATGAAGTTGCACTTATTGCAAATTTCTTTGAATCTGACTCAGGGAACGCAGACTAACTGTGCCGCGCTACACCGGTCCGAATTAATCATTTTACAACGATAGCTGTCTGTAGCACCAAGGTCTTTTAATACTTTGTTGCTGATCGTAAAAGTTCTGCGCAACGCTATATGGGAGAGCTCTGCACTCCACCTAGAGTGACCATGCAAGCCACACCGCCATGTAGTACGAAGGGCCCAGACGATTAAAAGGGAGACCGGCAAACTCAATACCCAGCCTCCGAGATCACCACCTTCTTGTTGCCCTTTAAAGGAGGTACGAAGGCACTTTGAAAGCGTCGACATTGTGCACAAAATTACGCTTGTTCTGATTGACAAAAATAAATGAGTAAGCTGTGTTTCGTAAGTGTACACTACTCTGTGATTAATTTTTATTCTGCTTACTTCGTGACAAGGCTCTCTGCTTCCATGTGCCCGAATTCTTTCAAGGCTGCCGATCCCCTGTCGACTCTGACGCGCTGCGGCGGCTGAGCCCAAGGCCGCGCTAGTGGATCGCGGCCGCGGTGGTCGTCCATGTGCTGCGCGATGTCCAGGGCACGTTAAAGAACCCCCAGGGGATACAAATTAATCCGGAGCCCTCCTCCACAACGGCGTCCCTCACAGCCTACGTGCAGTTTCGGGACTGTAAAACTCACCACTACCACTCTGACGCCCCCGGCACTGGCTGATTCTGTGCCTGAATGAAACTTCGGCATTAGTTTCATGACAAATAAAAACTTCGGCATTAAGACTGCTTACGCGCGGCAATGCGAAAGCATTACTGTTCCTGGGTCCATTGACACCCACCCACCCGCACACGCGCGCGCGCGCGCGCATATGGCACCACCCGGAGCGCTGTACTGCGAACGGGGCATCACATTTTTTATTAAAATTGGTTTTGGAGGAAAGCTCCACTTGTCGCATTCAAAGCCGAAAGTCATATGACGCTTGGATTTGACCTCTAACTGGAGGCTGGCTGCGGGTGTGGCTGTGACGTCATACCACGTGACTTGTCGCAGCTGTTACCGCTCGTTCCGCTGCTGCGCCGCCTAGACACCACCGAGACATGGAGCCAGAACCGTTCACCGGGGCGAGTTCTTCGACTGAGCATTGGAGGCGCCGGGCTGCTTCTAGCGATCCCTACGACAGAGAGCGCCAGGAAGCTGCGTTGGCTAGAGATAAGTCGCGAATGTAAGCTCGTCGAGTTGATGAAACCGATGAAGAACGGACAGGGCACAGCCGACAACATCTTTAGCTGGCGTGCGTGACTGCCGAGTTTTACTTCTCCTGCAGCTTATGACGCTTATGACACAGCCGTTGCCGCCTCAGAGTCGCTGGATAAGTTTTAAAACTTATCCAGTGACTCTATACTGCCTCCATGGCCTAGTGCGACCGCAGCGCCGAATGGCGCCAATGGCCGTGGAGGCGCCATGGACGAAGACCCGCGCCAGTCTGGCAACCGAGGCTAGTTTCAGTAATGTTGACATTGAGACAGTTGACTAAAAATGAAAGACGACATGTCGCAATGCGACTTGTTGGGCTGATTACTGGTTGCTACTACAAGTACTGGATGCTACACGTGAGTGATTCAAGGCTCTAACGCCCTCGGTGTGAGTGAATATTTTCACGTCATTGCGGACACGGATGAGGGCGCGCAAGGAGACGTCAGTTCTTACGTGGCTCAGAGATTGCTGTCGAATGGGCAGCGTACAAATTGCAAATTGCCATCCCTACGTCGTCAGTGCATTCGTCTCCGAGGTGTTACAACACTTCGTGACGTATTCTGTACTATATATCTGAATAGCTGTCAGCGCCGACACCCGTTCCAGATAAGGCTGGGCCAGCTTCTCCGAAATGCGGTCGCTGCGGCCGGTATTCCACCCCGCGACCTGCTGCTCAGGAACGAAATGCCGTGACACGGCCGGACTTGGGCATCGTAAAACATGCACATGCAGAGTAGTGGCGTCAACTCCCGCCTTTTCGCTCTGCCCACTCCGAGTGTCTCGCAGAGGGACCGATGGTGGCGCCTCCAGGCTTGTTCCAGAGGAACAGTCTGTGACCGGGACCTGCAGATGGTTTGGTGGTACAACACGGGTGCGGGGGTTTAACAGGCGGGAGGTGGAGGAAAGACGGAAGGCACTTCATTCAGCGTGCGTCGCTCAGCACATACGAGTGCCCTGACTTGGGAAGGCAAGCAGCGTTTCGTCGGACCGGCATTCCTCGTTTTCAGAACCATCTGCAGCTAGGAACCACCGCGATCTTAATATGCGACATTTTTTTGCGCGCACTGACGCCTTCAAGTACAGCTTCTTTCCGCGTACAGTGTAGAGTTGTAACTCGTTACAAGGCAACACTCGTTCATTATCGCGTTCTCATTTTGTGTCTGCAATCGAGTCGCTGTGACATTTCGAGGTATTGTGTCCATATTTCTTTTCCCATGTGCTCATGGTGCGTGAAATTGTATATTGTATATTGTAGCCCACTCCTGCTGTAGCCCTTGCATGGGGCTGAATTATTTTCAAATAAATAAATAAATAGATAGATAAATAAATAAGTACCGCAGTAGGTTGTGGATTCTGAACTTGCAAAATTATTTTCTTCCTTAAAAGAAAAAATGTTCTTATTAAACTTCCTGAAATAAATGCCATTGAATGGCGCTGTGCAACGTACTGCCTTTCATATTTTTACTAGGACCATCTCACTATGCTATTGACTGCTGAATATGCGGCAAAAAAAAAACAACTTTTCTCTGCTTTAGGTTTTTCTTTTCCTGAAAGGGCTTAAGTTTTTTTTATCACTGAAACATTTTTATCGGTTTCTTTGCTTTCTTGACAACATGGGAAAGTAGTTGGAATGACTACCGTGAGAACATAAAATTTGATAAAAATTTCAAAATCCAGTAGTTTTCTGCCTTTTTCCGTGTTTTTGTATTGAGGAAAAATAAAACGAATTAAGTTCGAGTTGCTGTGTATAAAAGAGTAATGTTTTTATTCACACACACAAAAAAAATTCATAGTCACGCGTAAAATATTTTATTCTTTACGAATTTTTTGTTAGACAAGGTTTTGCTACCGTTTGCAACATAAAAATACAGCGGCCACGGCGCGAAAAAAAATATATACGCCAGAAACAAGCTGGCAAAGAGTTTGTAAGAGTAACGCAATAAACCACGATATTAAAAAAAAAAAAAGAAATCGAAGATGGTCGATCGCAAAGTGTGAGTCAGTTGGCGTGGAATGACCCAGTAGTGACAGCAATCACTCCCGCAGGCGAGAGGTTCCCAAGCGTTTTTTTAGAAGAACTTCTTGTTGGGCTGGTTGGTGCATTGCTTTGAAGAACCACGTTGCGCATTCAAAAGAGCCAAACATAAGCGCCTCCATCGGAAGGCACCAAAGCGACTGGAATGCTCGAAACTCCACTGCGGAAAAAGAGATCAATTGGGAGCTGGTCTTGAGGAAAAGATGCCGACCAAGGGGAAAACCCCTTGCCGGGAGAAGAAGTAGACATTAAGCTCTCGTCCCGCGCCCAGTCACCCTAGAACAGGAGCAAGCAGGCACAGACAAAAAAAAGGATAAATTTAGCAAGCTAGCGCAACACCACCAGGTACTTAGCCGCTACCCCGCAGCAATCAGCGTAAGGTTAGTGGCACGGGCAGGGACACTTTATTTTTCGTTCTTTTTTATAGTACCACAATAATTTTTGTCTAGCGTAAGGGAACGGGCAGGGACATTTTATTTCTCGTTCTTTTTATGGTCTCGCAGTAATTTTCGTCTAGCATAAGGGCGCTGGAGAGTGTTTGCGGAAAGGCGTCGAATCAGTCGGTTGCCTCCCAACGCCATCCAGTGTCTCCAGCATTTAAGATTCACAAACAATTGTGTACTTAGTCATCATCTTATCCACACATCAGTGACACAAGCAGCAACACCGCGATAAAGGCTTTCGCCTTACCGCACATTAGGCCAACAAAGTACCCCCCTCCTCCTCCCCCCCCCCCCCCCCTTAATTTTTTGTTACCCTCCTCGGCGGCTCAGTGCCTACGCAGTTCGGCTTCCTGCACGAGGTCGCGAGTTCCATCCCGCTCGCGGCGGGCGCCTTTCGTTGGAAGCGAGACGCAAGCTCGGCTGTTTGCACTGTGCCATGTGAGTGCACATTAAACAACCCCAGGTGGTCTAAATTAATCTGGAGCCCTCCACTACGGCATCTCTCATGGCCACGTGGGGTGTAGCTTGTGCAAGTAAACAAAAATCCGTTATTAGTGCATCAATAATTGCTATCGGCAGAAAAACTATTGAGGGAGCTTTCAAACAGCACCCATCGCATCGGAAACCGCTATATTTATCGATGTTAATCCAGTGTGGCGTAGAGAAGCCCAGAAAAATTACGGCCTTCAGAGTATTCTGGGGTATACGGGTCAAGTTGATGCAGAGCACTGCACTCTCCTTCAAGGCTTCTTCTGAGGTGCGTTCAAGAACTCCGCAAGACCATGCATTTCATTTTCGAACCCGACCGCGGCGGCTGCGTTTTTATGGAGGAAAAACGCTAAGGCGCCCGTGTGCTGTGCGATGTCAGTGCACGTTAAAGATCCCCAGGTGGCCGAAATTATTCCGGAGCCCTCCACTACGCCACCTCCTTCCTTTCCTCTTTCACTCCCTCCTTTACGCTTCCCTTACGGCGCGGTTCAGGTGTTCAACGATATATGAGACAGATACTGCGCCATTTACTTTCCCCCAAAGACCAATTATTATTATTATTATTCTCGACGGAAGAGGGACCTGCATTCGTATCCGCATTTCTGAGCTGCCTGGCCGAAAACGCCACATAGTGGCGATTCGCGAGCGTATACATATCTCACAGCCTGCGTGGTGCATAAACGTATGCATTCTATAAACGTATACATTCTAGATTAAATGCAGGAAGTACGCACAAGCCGCGCACTACGCCAGCCTTCTCTTTCGTCCTTTTTTTCCCCTCATCCTTTTATATTCGCCATTTTTTAGTTTCTTCTTTTTCCTGCCCCGAGCAGTATTTAACCGGTACGCGATCTGCTCTCATTTCCCATATCACACGTCATTTTGTCTTAATCCCTCCTATAATGGTTTTTTTATATTCGTATTTCTCCTAAGGCGGTGATCTGCTAATGTATTGCATCTAGTTTTTGAGGTTTTTGAATATTTCACCAACTCCTGTCTTGGCAGCTGCTGACAGTATGAATAAATAAATAAATAAAATTCTTTTCTCTTCATTTTCGCTGCGTGACGTCCTTACGCTATGAGTTAAACTTCTCCTGGAATGAATGACGCAAACGGTTTCACTAGACGCGTCCTTCACCCTTTTACGTTAAACGGAGAAGGCCGTGGTCCTATTTTAGCTCCTGCATGCAGCGAATGCTTCTTCTCTCGTGGGTTGGAATGCGCCCAGGTCCTCGCTTTCCGTGCACCAACTCAATACATGCACAAGAGTCAACCGCTGGCATTGACGCCCGGAATGGGCCTTCGGTGTACATTAGCATGCTGGACTTCGTCTTGAGCACCGGTACTCTCGTGAAGGGTCAGCGTTGCGCACGTCGCCATAGCTTACAGAAAAAACGAATTGAAAACTGATTTTGAGGAAAGGAAATGAGGCAGTAACCGTCTCACTTATCTCGCTGGACACCCGAACTGCGCGTACCCGCCGCGGTGGCTCAGTGGTTAGAGCGCTCGGCTATAATAATAATAATAATAATAATAATAATAATAATAATAATAATAATAATAATAATAATAATAATAATAATTGGTTTTGGGGGAAAGGAAATGACGCAGTATCTGCCTCATATATCGTTGGACACCTGAACCGCGCCGTAAGTGAAGGGATAAAGCAGGGAGTGAAAGAAAGGAAGACAGGTGCCGTAGTGGAGGGCTCCCGAATAATTTCGACCACCTGGGGATCTTTAACGTGCACTGACATCGCACAGCACACGGGCGCCTTAGCGTTTTGCCTCCATAAAAACGCAGCCGCCGCGGTCGGACTCTCGGCTACTGATCCGGAGTTCCCGGGTTCAAACCCGACCGCGGCGGCTGCGTTTTTATGGAGGCAAAACGCTAAGGCGCCCGTGTGCTGTGCGATGTCAGTGCACGTTAAAGATCCCCAGGTGGTCGAAATTATTCCGGAGCCCTCCACTTAGATCGCCGCCTCCACCGAGGAAGTGTCGCGCAGCAGCATTGCACCCGTGATTCATCAGTGAACGACACGGGGCTGATAAAACGCGTAACGCCTCCCCAAGCCCTGCCCGCATCGACGCACTCAACAGCGGAGCGAATATTTTCGCCAGCAACTTCTTCCCAGCGATAGCCAAGCAGCCGGCGTCCATTTACTATCCGGCTCGCTTCCTACTGCCCTGCTGAGAACGGGGCTTCAGCCTGAATCTTACCAACGTTTTTGCGTCGCCGCTCATAAAGCAGAATGCCCGCAACTGATAACAGAGTCAGGCACTTGATCGAAATACATGGCGACGTAAATAAATCGGGAACTGGGCTATATACCGTTGAGTGGACAACAAAGTGTCCGCAAATCAGTAAACGCTTTCAGTGTGAACAAATGCGGTCGGCCATTCGCCATTTCATCCAAAGCATTTCGTGCGGCTGTCCGCAGCCTGAGTGCTAGACAGTTCTTTTTTTTTCCTTTGTTATTAAAGTGACGTCACATTGCCACCAGTCTGAAACAGGTTATGTCCAACCGGCAAACTTAGAGCAGATTGATATAAGAAACACAGTTGTCACTAGCTACTACTAACATGCTATGGCCCGCGACGTGCATCGATGCACCAGATATGGTTAAAAGCTAGTTCGTACTGTTCGCTATACGTTTGAATAACCTTACTACTTGCACAAAGTGTGACGGCAATCCATCGGGCGCGTGGGATTTTAAAACCAGCTTTTGGGAGCTCTGTCTACAACGTTGAAAAGAATGCGTGCACTGTCCGCACCGCAGCACAGCCAAAGCTGCGAGGCGAGGGCAATGTGCGGTCAGGAACGCGTGCCACGCGCTAGGCTGCAGCTACTGCGTCGTTCCCTTCCTAAAAAACTTATGCGGATCAGCTCAGCTAATCCAGGATATACAAAGCGAAAGATGTCGGCGTTCACTGTGTTCATTGGGGCTGGCGTTGACAATGTTCTAGACGGCGATGGCTTTGATCAAAGGAATGGGGAATAACTGGTTCCCTAGATATGTGGACGCCTCATTCGTGCTTTGATACATGTGGCGGTGGTGAGAGAGAGATGTGGCCTGAATGCATTAGCGCTGACAGCGTTGTGGCTGACATGCGGCAGTGCAGCAGTAGCTAGGCCGCAGCGTCCATTTAGTGATCAATCTCTTGCGATCAACCATTAACTGCATGCCACCTCCCAGGGTGGCAGGGAGGGCGCGCTGCCTATCCAGTGTGTGGAACGCAATCAAAGCAGGCTTTTGCAGTTGGACACCAAGGCCACATGCATGAAAGCGAGATTGAGGTCTCCACTAACCCGCGGAGCCGGTTGTGCGCCTTTCCTTTCGTGAAAATGAACGGCCTTTGCAAAGTTGTCAACGCCAATGAACTCTATGAACGCCGTCGGCTCACTTGTTTGGTTTTTGAGGAAAGAAAATGCACAGTAACCGTCTCACATATCTCGGTGGACACCCGAACCGCGCAGCAAAGTAAGGGATAAAGGAGGGAGGTAAAGAAGAGAAAATTGAAAATTGGATTTTGAGGAAAGGAAGTGGCGAAGAATCTGTCACATCTAGGTGGACATTTGAACCGCGTCATAAGGGAAGGGATAAATGAGGGAGTGAAATAAGAAATGAAGAAAGAGGTGTCTAGTGGAGGGCTCCGGAGTAGAGAGAGAGAGAGAGAGTAAACTTTATTGTTCCAATTGAGAGGTTTGGTTGCGTGCCCGGAGACTGCCGATGTCTTCCAGGCTGAGCGTGGTTGGCGCCCCTAGTCCAAGGCACCACTGTCCCTGGCCATCCGGCATGCGTCTAGGCGCTCCGGAGTAATTTCGACTGCCTGGGGTTAATTTAGCGTGCACTGACATCGCATAGCCCACGGGCGTCTTTAGCAGTTCGCCTCCATCGAAACGCGGCCGTCGTGGCTGGGATCGAACCCCCGTCTTCGTGTTCAGCAACCGAACGCCGTCACCACAGAGCCACCGCAGCGGGTTTCGCAACGCTGAGCGCCCAAGTGTTGTCTTGTGGCCGAGTGCTACGGCGTCTTTCTGTCTCGTGAACGCCGCACGACGTGCCTTCTCTCCCAGAAGGCCACGTATTCTTTTCCACTCCAAGTGAAGCCGCTCAACTGGCTGTGCCAGTAAGAAATCAATGGGCAAATAAATGTCGCGGAAACTGGGTCGCCGGAAATGTTTCCAAAATTAGTTTACTGATAAGTGGACGTTGTTTCCGAGGCATGTTAAATGCGATCCAGCCTCTTAAGTTTTTTTCCCCTGTTGAGTTTTCTGCAGTAGACGGTGTATTTCAGCGGCTTGCTTTAATTTCAGCTGAGCGATATTTAGACCAGAAGACGTCAATTTGGGTTTATGAGCCTAAATCAACCTTTAGCTTCCTCCAGCGCCCTAGCGCGCACATACTAACGGCATGCCGTTAATGCGGGGGGAGGGGGCCAGCGTACTACATGTTATGACGGAGCAGGACACTGATGACGGGGAACGCAGAAAGCCGAAATCGCCGCCTCAGATGACGAGGCCTTTCCCACAGCCGAAGAGTATCCCGAAAACTAAGATCACGAGCGTATGAACAGTGAAACACTCGCCGCCGCCGTTCGGGAGGGCAGCCTCCGAAAGTGAATTGGTTAGCAAGCAAACAGGTCGTGAGAAGCAGCTTTCCTTCAGCGAATGCTTCCAGCGCGCAGGACTGTGTGGTTACATTGCCACGACAGGCGGAAAGGTAATCTCCTGGTTAGGGAAAGTTAATCTGACATTGACATCGAGTAGGGTGGGCCAAAGAAAAAAAATTAGGTGCGGTTTAAATACTGATGAAGCTAGTTAGAGAGCGAAAGCTGTGGTGTATCGGGCGTATAAAGGAGGGTGGTATAAAGGAGGAAGTGAAAGAAGAAAGGAAGAAAGAGGTGCCGTAGTGAAGGGCTCCGAAACGATTTCGACCACCTGGGGATCTTTAACGTGCACTGACATTGCACAGCACGCGGGTGCCTTTGCGTTTCGCCTCTTCTGATTAAGCTTCTACGGACGCCGCTGATGAATAATAATAATAATTGGTTTTGGGGGGGAAAGGAAATGGCGCAGTATCTGTCTCATATATCGTTGGACACCTGAACCGCGCCGTAAGGGAAGGGATAAAGGAGGGTGTGAAAGAAGAAAGGAAGAGAGGGGTACCATAGTGGAGGGCTCCGGAATAATTTCGACCACCTGGGGATCTTTAACGTGCACTGACATCGCACAGCACACGGGCGCCTTACGTTTTTCCTCCATAAAAACGCAGCCGCCGCGGTCGGGTTCGAACCCGGGAACTCCGGATCAGTAGTCGAGCGCCACCCGCCGCGGTGCCTCAGTGGTTAGGGCGCTCGACTACTGATCCGGAGTTCCCGGGTTCGAACCCGACCGCGGTGGCTGCGTCTTTATGGAGGAAAAACGCTAAGGCGCCCGTGTGCTGGGCGATGTCAGTGCACGTTAAAGATCCCCAGGTGGTCGAAATTATTCCGGAGCCCTCCACTACGGCACCTCCTTCTTCCTTTCTTCTTTCACTCCCTTCTTTACCCCTTCTATTACGGCGCGGTTCAGGTGTCCAACGATATATGAGACAGATACTGCGCCATTTCCTTTGCCCCCGAACCAATAAAAAAATAAAAAAAGTCGAGCGACCTAACCACTGAGCCACCGCGACGGGTCCGCCGCTGCTGGGGCAATCGTGTTTCAGATCCGCGCTCGGTGACAAAACAAAGCTGTAGTTTTGCATATAGAGACTGATGCATACTTTCATGGAATTCTGGACGACACGCGCGTGTTATGATGAAGTTGCACTTATTGCAAATTTCTTTGAATCTGACTCAGGGAACGCAGACTATCTGTGCCGCGCTACACCGGTCCGAATTAATCATTTTACAACGATAGTTGTCTGTAGCACCAAGGTCTTTTAATACTTTATTGCTGATCGTAAAAGTTCTGCGCAACGCTATATGGGAGAGCTCTGCACTCCACCTAGGGTGACCATGCAAGCCACAGCGCCATGTAGTACGAAGGGCCCAGACGATTGAAAGGGAGACCGGCAAACTCAATCCCCAGCCTCCGAGATCACCGCTTTCTTGTTGTCCATTAAAGGATGTACGAAGGCACTTTGAAAGCGTCGACATTCTGCACAAAATTACGCTTGTTCTGATTGACAAAAATAAATGAGTAAGCTGTGTTTCGTAAGTGTACACTATTCTGTGATTAATTGTTATTCTGCTTACCTCGTGACAAGGCTCTCTGCTTCCATGTGCCCGAATTCTTTCAAGGCTGCCGATCCCCAGTCGACTCTGACGCGCTGCGGCGGCTGAGCCCAAGGCCGCGCGAGTGGATCGCGGCCGCGGTGGTCGTCCATGTGCTGCGCGATGTCCAGGGCACGTTAAAGAACCCCCAGGGGATACTAATTAATCCGGAGCCCTCCTCCACAACGGCGTCCCTCACAGCCTACGTGCAGCTTCGGGACTGTAAACCTCACCACTACCACTCTGACGCCCCCGGCACTGGCTGATTCTGTGCCTGAATGAAACTTTGGCATTAGTTTCATGACAAATAAAAACTTCGGCATTAAGCCTGCTTACGCGCGGCAATGCGAAAGCATTACTGTTCCTGGGTGCATTGACACCCACCCACCCGCACACGCGCGCGCGCGCGCGTATGGCACCACCCGGAGCGCTGTACTGCGAACGGGGCATCACATTTTTTAGGAAAATTGGTTTTGGAGGAAAGCTCCACTTTTCGCATTCAAAGCTGAAAGTCATATGACGCTTGGATTTGACCTCTAACTGGAGGCTGGCCGCGGTTGTGGCTGTGACGTCATACCACGTGACTTGTCGCAGCTGTTACCGCTCGTTCCGCTGCTGCGCCGCCTAGACACCACCGAGACATGGAGCCAGAACCGTTCACCGGGGCGAGTTCTTCGACTGAGCATTGGAGGCGCCGGGCTGCTTCTAGCGATCCCTACGACAGAGAGCGCCAGGAAGCTGCGTTGGCTAGAGATAAGTCGCGAATGCAAGCTCGTCGAGTTGATGAAACCGATGAAGAACGGACAGGGTACAGCCGACAACATCTTTAGCTGGCGTGCGTGACTGCCGAGGTTTCCTTCTCCTGCAGCTTATGACGCTTATGACACAGCCGTTGCCGCCTCAGAGTCGCTGGATAAGTTTTAAAACTTATCCAGTGACTCTATACTGCCTCCATGGCCTAGTGCGACCGCAGCGCCGAATGGCGCCAATGGCCGTGGAGGCGCCATGGACGAAGACTCGCGCCAGTCTGGCAACCGAGGCAAGTTTCAGTAATGTTGACATTGAGACAGTTGACTAAAAATGAAAGACATGTCGCAATGCGACTTGTTGGGCTGATTACTGGTTGCTACTACAAGTACTGGATGCTACACGTGAGTGATTGAAGGCTCTAACGCCCTCGGTGTGAGTGAATATTTTCACGTCATTGCGGACACGGATGAGGGCGCGCAAGGAGACGTCAGTTCTTACGTGGCTCAGAGATTGCTGTCGAATGGGCAGCGTAAAAATTGCAAATTGCCATTCTACGTCGTCAGTGCATTCGTCTCCGAGGTGTTACAACACTTCGTGACGTATTCTGTACTATATATCTGAATAGCTGTCAGCGCCGACACCCGTTCCAGATCAGGCTGGGCCAGCTTCTCCGAAATGCGGTCGCTGCGGCCGGTATTCCACCCCGCGACCTGCTGCTCAGGAACGAAATGCCGTGACACGGCCGGACTTGGGCATCGTAAAACATGCACGTGCAGAGTAGTGGCGTCAACTCCCGCCTTTTCGCTCTGCCCACTCCGAGTGTCTCGCAGAGGGACCGATGGTGGCGCCTCCAGGCTTGTTCCAGAGGAACAGTCTGTGACCGGGACCTGCAGATGGTTTGGTGGTACAACACGGGTGCGGGGGTTTAACAGGCGGGAGGTGGAGGAAAGACGGAAGGCACTTCATTCAGCGTGCGTCGCTCAGCACATACGAGTGCCCTGACTTGGGAAGGCAAGCAGCGTTTCGTCGGACCGGCATTCCTCGTTTTCAGAACCATCTGCAGCTAGGAACCATCGCGATCTTAATATGCGACCTTTTTTTGCGCGCACTGACGCCTTCAAGTACAGCTTCTTTCCGCGTACAGTGTAGAGTTGTAACTCGTTACAAGGCAACACTCGTTCATTATCGCGTTCTCATTTTGTGTCTGCAATCGAGTCGCTGTGACATTTCGAGGTATTGTGTCCATATTTCTTTTCCCATGTGCTCATGGTGCGTGAAATTGTATATTGTATATTGTAGGCCACTCCTGCTGTAGCCCTTGCATAGGGCTGAAGTATATTCAAATAAATAAATAAATAGATAAATAAATAAATACCGCAGTAGGTTGTGGGTTCTGAACTTGCAAAATTATTTTCTCCCTTAAAACAAAAAATGTTCTTATTAAACTTCCTGAAATAAATGCCATTGAATGGTGCTGTGCAACGTACTGCCTTTCATATTTTTACTAGGACCATCTCACTATGCTATTTACTGCTGAATATGCGGCAAAAAAAAAACAACTTTTCTCGGCTTTAGGTTTTTCTTTTCCTGAAAGGGCTTAAGTTTTTTTTATCACTGAAACATTTTTATCGGTTTCTTTGCTTTCCTGACAACATGGGAAAGTAGTTGGAATGACTACCGTGAGAACATAAAATTTGATAAAAATTTCAAAATCCAGTAGTTTTCTGCCTTTTTCCGTGTTTTTGTATTGAGGAAAAATAAAACGAATTAAGTTCGAGTGGCTGTGTATAAAAGAATAATGTTTTTATTCACACACAAAAAAAAAAATTCATAGTCACGCGTAAAATATTTTATTCTTTACGAATTTTTTGTTAGACAAGGTTTTGCTACCGTTTGCAACATAAAAATACAGCGGCCACGGCGCGAAAAAAAATATATACGCCAGAAACAAGCTGGCAAAGAGTTTGTAAGAGTAACGCAATAAACCACGATATTAAAAAAAAAAGAAATCGAAGATGGTCGATCGCAAAGTGTGAGTCAGTTGGCGTGGAATGAGCCAGTAGTGACAGCAATCACTCCCGCAGGCGAGAGGTTCCCAAGCGTTTTTTTACAAGAACTTCTTGTTGGGCTGGTTAGTGCATTGCTTTGAAGAACCACGTTGCGCATTCAGAAGAGACAAACATAAGCGCCTCCATCGGAAGGCACCAAAGCGACTGGAATGCTCGAAACTCCACTGCGGAAAAAGAGATCAATTGGGAGCTGGTCTTGAGGAAGAGATGCCGACCAAGGGGAAAACCCCTTGCCGGGAGAAGAAGTAGACATCAAGCTCTCGTCCCGCGCCCAGTCACCCTAGAACAGGAGCAAGCAGGCACAGACAAAAAGAAGGGTAAATTTAGCAAGCTAGCGCAACACCACCAGGTACTTAGCCGCTACCCCGCAGCAATCAGCGTAAGGTTAGTGGCACGGGCAGGGACACTTTATTTTTCGTTCTTTTTTATAGTACCACAATAATTTTTGTCTAGCGTAAGGGAACGGGCAGGGACATTTTATTTTTCGTTCTTTTTATGGTCTCGCAGTAATTTTCGTCTAGCGTAAGGGCGCTGGAGAGTGTTTGCGGAAAGGCGTCGAATCAGACGGTTGCCTCCCAACGCCATCCAGTGTCTCCAGCATTTAAGATTCACAAACAATTGTGTACTTAGTCAACATCTTAACCACACATCAGTGACACAAGCAGCAACACCGCGATAAAGGCTTTCGCCTTACCGCACATTAGGCCAACAAAGTACCCCCCCCCCCCTCCTCCCCCCCCCCCCTTAATTTTTTGTTACCCTCCTCGGCGGCTCAGTGCCTACGCAGTTCGGCTTCCTGCACGAGGTCGCGAGTTCCATCCCGCTCGCAGCGGGCGCCTTTCGTTGGAAGCGAGACGCAAGCACGGCTGTTTGCACTGTGCAATGTGAGTGCACATTAAACAACCCCAGGTGGTCGAAATTAATCTGGAGCCCTCCACTACGGCATCTCTCATGGCCATGGAGGGTGTAGCTTGTGCAAGTAAACAAAAATCCGCTATTAGTGCATCAATAATTGCTATCGGCAGAAAAACTATTGAGGGAGCTTTCAAACAGCACCCATTCGCATCGCAAACCGCTATCTTTATCGATGTTAATCCAGTGTGGCGTAGAGAAGCCCAGAAAAATTACGGCCTTCAGAGTATTCAGGGGTATACGGGTCAAGTTGATGCAGAGCACTGCACTCTCCTTCAAGGCTTCTTCTGAGGTGCGTTCAAGAACTCCGCAAGAGCATGCATTTCATTTTTTGAACCCGACCGCGGCGGCTGCGTTTTTATGGAGGAAAAACGCTAAGGCGCCCGTGTGCTGTGCGATGTCAGTGCACGTTAAAGATCCCCAGGTGGCCGAAATTATTCCGGAGCCCTCCACTACGGCACCTCTTTCTTCTTTCACTCCCTTCTTTATCCCTTCCCTTACGGCGCGGTTCAGGTGTTCAACGATATATGAGACAGATACTGCGCCATTTACTTTCCCCCCAAAACCAATTATTATTATTATTATTATTATTATTATTATTATTATTATTATTATTATTATTATTATTATTATTATTATTATTATTATTGACGGAAGAGGGACCTGCATTCGTATCCGCATTTCTGAGCTGCCTGGCCGAAAACGCCACATAGTGGCGATTCGCGAGCGTATACATATCTCACAGCCTGCGTGGGGCATAAACGTGTACATTCTATAAACGTATACATTCTAGATTAAATGCAGGAAATACGCACAAGCCGCGCACTACGCCAGCGTTCTCTTTCGTCCTTTTTTCCCCTCATCATTTTATATTCGCCATTTTTTAGTTTCTTCTTTTTCCTGCCCCGAGCAGGTATTAACCGGTACGCGATCTGCTGTCATTTCCCATATCACACGTCATTTTGTCTTAATCCCTCCTATAATGTTTTTTTATATTCGTATTTCTCCTAAGGCGGTGATCTGCTTATGTATTGCGTCTAGTTTTTGAAGTTTTTGAATATTTCACCAACTCCTGTCTTGGCAGCTGCTGACAGTATGAATAAATAAATAAATAAATAAATAAAATCTTTTCTCTTCATTTTCGCTGCGTGACGTCCTTACGCTATGAGTTAAACTTCTCCTGGAATGAGTGACGCAAACGGTTTCACTACACGCGTCCTTCACCCTTTTACGTTAAACGGAGAAGGCCGCGGTCCTATTTTAGCTCCTGCATGCAGCGAATGCTTCTTCTCTCGTGGGTTGGAATGCGCCCAGGTCCTCGCTTTCCGTGCACCAACTCAATACATGCACAAGAGTCAACCGCTGGCATTGACGCCCGGAATGGGCCTTCGGTGTACATTAGCATGCTGGACTTCGTCTTGAGCACCGGTACTCTCGTGAAGGGTCAGCGTTGCGCACGTCGCCATAGCTTACAGAAAAAATGAAATGAAAACTGATTTTGAGGAAAGGAAATGAGGCAGTAACTGTCTCACTTATCTCGCTGGACACCCGAACTGCGCGTACCCGCCGCGGTGGCTCAGTGGTTAGGGCGCTCGGCTATAATAATAATAATAATAATTGGTTTTGGGGAAAAGGAAATGACGCAGTATCTGCCTCATATATCGTTGGACACCTGAACCGCGCCGTAAGTGAAGGGATAAAGCAGGGAGTGAAAGAGGAAAAGAAGAAAGGTGCCGTAGTGGAGGGCTCCGGAATAATTTCGACCACCTGGGGATCTTTAACGTGCACTGACATCGCACAGCACACGGGCGCCTTAGCGTTTTGCCTCCATAAAAACGCAGCCGCCGCGGTCGGACTCTCGGCTACTGATCCGGAGTTCCCGGGTTCAAACCCGACCGCGGCGGCTGCGTTTTTATGGAGGCAAAACGCTAAGGCGCCCGTGTGCTGTGCGATGTCAGTGCACGTTAAAGATCCCCAGGTGGTCGAAATTATTCCGGAGCCCTCCACTTAGATCGCCGCCTCCACCGAGGAAGTGTCGCGCAGCAGCATTGCACCCGTGATTCATCAGTGAACGACACGGGGCTGATAAAACGCGTAACGCCTCGCCAAGCCCTGCCCGCATCGACGCACTCAACAGCGGAGCGAATATTTTCGCCAGCAACTTCTTCCCAGCGATAGCCAAGCAGCCGGCGTCCATTTACTATCCGGCTCGCTTCCTACTGCCCTGCTGAGAACGGGGCTTCAGCCTGAGTCTTACCAACGTTTTTGCGTCGCCGCTCATAAAGCGGAATGCCCGCAACTGATAACAGAGTCAGGCACTTGATCGAAATACATGACGACGTAAATAAATCGGGAACTGGGCTATATATCGTTGATTGGACAACAAAGTGTCCGCAAATCAGTAAACGCTTTCAGTGTGAACAAATGCGGTCGGCCATTGGCCATTTCATCCAAAGCATTTCGTGCGGCTGTCCGCAGCCTGAGAGAGTGCTAGACAGTTCTTTTTTTTTCCTTTGTTATTAAAGTGACGTCACATTGCCACCAGTCTGAAACAGGTTATGTCCAAGAAACGAACGGAGAGCAGATTGATATAAGAAACACAGTTGTCACTAGCTACTACTAACATGCTATGGCCCGCGACGTGCATCGATGCACCAGGTATGGTTAAAAGCTTTTTCGTACTGTTCGCTATACGTTTGAATAACCTTACTACTTGCACATAGTGTGACGGCAATTCATCGGGCGCGTAAGATTTTAAAACCAGCTTTTGGGAGCTCTGTCTACAACGTTGAAAAGAATGCGTGCACTGTCCGCACCGCAGCACAGCCAAAGCAGCGAGGCGAGGGCAATGTGCGGTCAGGAACGCGTGCCACGCGCTAGGCTGCAGCTACTGCGTCGTTCCCTTCCTAAAAACATTATGCGGATCAGCTCAGCTAATCCAGGATATACAAAGCGAAAGATGTCGGCGTTCACTGTGTTCATTGGGGTTGGCGTTGACAATGTTCTAGACGGCGATGGCTTTGAGCAAAGGAAGGGCGCATAACTGGTTCCCTAGATATGCGGACGCCTCATTCGTGCTTTGATACATGTGGCGGTGGTGAGAGAGATGTGGCCTGAATGCATTAGCGCTGACAGCGTTGTGGCTGACATGCGGCACTGCAGCAATAGCTAGGCCGCAGCGTTCATTTAGTGATCAATCTCTTGCGATCAACCATTAACTGCATGCCACCTCCCAGGGTGGCAGGGAGGGCGCGCAGCCTATCCAGTGTGCGGAACGCAATCAAAGCAGGCTTTTGCAGTTGGACACGAAGGCCACATGCATGAAAGCGAGATTGAGGTCTCCACTAACCCGCGGAGCCGGTTGTGCGCCTTTCCTTTCGTGAAAATGAACGGCCTTTGCAAAGTTGTCAACGCCAATGAACTCTATGAACGCCGTCGGCTCACTTGTTTGTTTTTTGAGGAAAGAAAATGCACAGTAACCGTCTCACATATCTCGGTGGACACCCGAACCGCGCAGTAAAGTAAGGGATAAAGGAGGGAGGTAAAGAAGAAAGAGAAAATGGAAAATTGGATTTTGAGGAAAGGTATTGGCGAAGAATCTGTCACATCTCGGTGGACATCTGAACCGCGTCATAAGGGAAGGGATAAATGAGGGAGTGAAATAAGAAATGAAGAAAGAGGTGCCATAGTGGAGGGCTCCGGAGTAGAGAGAGAGAGTAAACTTTATTGTTCCAATTGAGAGGTTTGGTTGCGTAGCCGGAGACTGCCGATGTCTTCCAGGCTGAGCGTGGTTGGCGCCCCTAGTCCAAGGCACCACTGTCCCTGTCCATCCGGCATGCTTCTAGGCGCTCCGGAGTAATTTCGACTGCCTGGGGTTAATTTAGCGTGCACTGACATCGCATAGCCCACGGGCGTCTTTAGCAGTTCGCCTCCATCGAAACGCGGCCGTCGTGGCTGGGATCGAACCCCCGTCTTCGTGTTCAGCAACCGAACGCCGTCATCACAGAGCCACCGCAGCGGGTTTCGCAACGCTGAGCGCCCAAGTGTTGTCTTGCGCCCGAGTGCTACGGCGTCTTTCTGTCTCGTGATCGCCGCACGACGTGCCTTCTCTCCCAGAAGGCCACGTATTCTTTTCCACTCCAAGTGAAGCCGCTCAACTGGCTGTGCCAGTAAGAAATCAATGGGCAAATAAAAGTCGCGAAAACTGGGTCGCCGGAAATGTTTCCAAAATTAGTTTACTGATAAGTGGACGTTGTTTCCGAGGCATGTTAAATGCGATCCAGCCTCTTAAGTTTTTTTCCCCTGTTGAGTTTTCTGCAGTAGACAGTATTTCAGCGGCTTGCTTTAATTTCAGCTGAGCGATATACAGGCCAGAAGACGTCAATTTGGGTTTATGAGCCTAAATCAACCCTTAGCTTCCTCCAGCACCCTTGCGCGCACATACTAACGGCATGCCGTTAATGCGGGGGGAGGGGGGCCAGCGTACTACATGTTATGACGGAGCAGGACACTGAGGACGCGGAACGCAGAAAGCCGAAATCGCCGCCTCAGAAGACGAGGCCTTTCCCACAGCCGAAGAGTATCCCGAAAACTAAGATCACGAGCGAATGAACAATGAAACACTCGCCGCCGCCGTTCGGGAGGGCAGCCTCCGAAAGTGAATTGGCTAGCAAGCAAACAGGTCGTGAGAAGCAGCTTTCCTTCAGCGAATGCTTCCAGCGCGCAGGACTGTGTGGTTACATTGCCACGAAAGACGGAAAGGGAATCTCCTGGTTAGGGAAAGTTAATCTGACATTGACATCGAGTAGGGTGGGCCAAAGAAAAAAAATTAGGCGCGGTTTAAATACTGATGAAGCTAGTTAGAGAGCGAAAGCTGTGGTGTATCGGGCGTATAAAGGAGGGTGGTGTATAAAGGAGGAAGTAAAAGAAGAAAGGAAAAATGAGGTGCCGTAGTGGAGGGCTCCGGAATGATTTCGACCACCTGGGGATCTTTAACCTGCACTGACATTGCACAGCACGCGGGTGCCTTTGCGTTTCGCCTTTTCTGATTAAGCTTCTACGGACGCCGCTGATGGGGCAATCGTGTTTCAGATCCGCGCTCGGTGACCAAACAAAGCTGTAGTTTTGCATATAGAGACTGATATATACTTTCATGGAATTCTGGACGACACGCGCTTGTTATGATGAAGTTGCACTTATTGCAAATTTCTTTGAATCTGACTCAGGGAACGCAGACTAACTGTGCCGCGCTACACCGGTCCGAATTAATCATTTTACAACGATAGCTGTCTTTAGCACCAAGGTCTTTTAATACTTTGTTGCTGATCGTAAAAGTTCTGCGCAACGCTATATGGGAGAGCTCTGCACTCCACCTAGAGTGACCATGCAAGCCACAGCGCCATGTAGTACGAAGGGCCCAGACGATTAAAAGGGAGACCGGCAAACTCAATACCCAGCCTCCGAGATCACCGCATTCTTGTTGTCCTTTAAAGGATGTACGAAGGCACTTTGAAAGCGTCGACATTCTGCACAAAATTACGCTTGTTCTGATTGAGAAAAATAAATGAGTAAGCTGTGTTTCGTAAGTGCACACTACTCTGTGATTAATTTTTATTCTGCTTACTTCAGCGTACCTGTGCCTTCTAGAATACATTAATGTGATCTGGACGGGGGAAACCCCACTCCCCATTGACTGCAAGACGGCCCTTGTCACCTTCATCCCGAAGGCCGGGAAACCAATCGACACGGACAACCTCCGCCCCATCTCTCTCACCTCGTGTGTGGGCAAATTGATGGAGACGATGGCACGGGATCGGCTGTCCGAATACCTCGAACAACACAACACCTTCGCGGACACCACGTTTGGATTTCGCCCACACAGATCCGCACAGGATGTCCTGCTCCAACTCGACCGCGAAATCTTGAACCCCATCACATACCCCCAAAACGACAAAATTGTCCTCGCTCTCGACCTGAAAGGAGCGTTCGACAATGTAACTCACGAGGTCATACTCACACACTTGAGTCAAACTCACTGCGGCATCAATACCTTCAATTACGTGAAGCAATTTCTCACGGACAGACTATCATACATCAAAATACAGGACCAAGAGCATGGACCTTTCCTGCTCGGCACGAGGGGGACTGCACAAGGCGCGGTGCTGTCCTTTCTGCTATTCAACATAGCCATGATGCGCCTACCTGCCCTGCTGGGTGCCGTCGAAGGGGTCCAGCACGCGCTGTATGCCGACATCACCCGCTGGGCTACGCAAGGGCCGCCAGCATAGTGGACCGCTATGCCCGGGACTGTGGTCTGCAATGCTCCCCGCAGAAATCGGAATTCGTGCATCTGCGCCCCTCGCGCACATGCTCGACAGAAATCAATCTCTCCCTGCAAAGCGGCCCCATTAACGAATCCAAGGAAATTAGAGTCCTCGGACTCTTCATACACAACCAGCGACGTTGCGACACAACACTCGCCAAGCTCCGGCAGGTTGGGGACCAGGTGGGCCGCATGGTCCGCCGGGTTTCCAACAAGCGCGGTGGGTTACGATGCAAAGACGCCTTACGGCTGGCGAACGCATTCGTGACCAGTCGCATCTTGTATTCGACTCCCTACCTCCACCTGCGGAAACAGGAAGAGGATGCTCTCGAGGTCATCCTCCGCAAAATCATGAAACGCGCGCTGGACCTCCCGGTCTCTACCTCTACCAGCCACCTCATGGGACTGGGGATGGTGAACACTTTCAGGGAGCTTCGGGAGGCCCAGCTCACTAACCAATACACTCGTCTCACAAAGACAGGGTCGGGTCGCCGCCTTCTAGCCCGACTTCACATCCAGCACACCCAATTCACAGAGGAGAGATGCCGCCTTCCCGTACACTGGAGACGCGCCCTCCACGTGCGGCCTCTCCCCACCAACATGTCCAAAGAGGACCATAATGGCAGGCGCCAGGCGCGGGCGGAAGCCTTGGACCGCCATTTAGGGAATAAACCAGGAGTCTTCTACGTGGACGCCTCCGGCCCGGACCCCAAGGGATGGTACACGGCCGCGGTCGTCCACGAGGGCAAAACAATAGACGCCCTTACTTTCAAGGCCCAGTCAGCAATTCACGCAGAAGAGGTCGCCATCGCCCTGGCAGCCTCCGACTCCTCCTCCAAATACATAATCACCGACACGCGAGGGGCTTGTCGAAACGTCGAGCAAGGGTGGGCTACTCCCCTGGCTTATCGCATCTATCAAAATTGTAGCCGAGACTCCGATCCTGCACACCGATCTATTATTTGGGCTCCAGGTCACCAAGGCCTCCACGGAAACGAAGCAGCCGACGCCGCCGCCCGCGCGCTCTCTCTCCGGGCGTTTCCCTCGGGACCCGACGATGACCAGGACTCCGATTTCAATCCGGTTTACACTTTTAAGGAAATATGCGATTACTACAAATCCACCCACCAAACTCTTCCCACTCCTTGCAAAGGGCTGGGGAAGGCCAACGAGCGGGTACTCCTGCGCCTGCTCACTAACACGATGCTGTGCCCGGCAACTCTAAAGCATTTCAATCCTCAATTCGACGGGCGGTGCTCTCACTGTGGAGAGGTGTCGGACACCTACCACATGGTGTGGGCCTGCCAGCAGAACCCATCCCTACCCCCTATCCCAAACCCCACCCGAGAGGACTGGGAGGCGACCCTGTCCGGCTGCTGCACCCTCCAGGCCCAAAGGGCCTTAACGCAGCGTGCCCGGGCTGCGGCAACCGCCAATGGGGTGCCTGACTACGCATCCCCACCTAGTGGTTGTAAGGGCGTGACCCTTCAGGTCACGGACCCCAACACCTCTCTCTATAATTAAATGTTTTTACCACCACCACTTCGTGACAAGGCTCTCTGCTTCCATGTGCCCGAATTCTTTCAAGGCTGCCGATCCCCAGTCGACTCTGACGCGCTGCGGCGGCTGAGCCCAAGGCCGCGCGAGTGGATCGCGGCCGCGGTGGTCGTCCATGTGCTGCGCGATGTCCAGGGCACGTTAAAGAACCCCCAGGGGATACAAATTAATCCGGAGCCCTCCTCCACAACGGCGTCCCTCACAGCCTACGTGCAGCTTCGGGACTGTAAAACTCACCACTACCACTCTGACGCCCCCGGCACTGGCTGATTCTGTGCCTGAATGAAACTTCGGCATTAGTTTCATGACAATTAAAAACTTCGGCATTAAGACTGCTTACGCGCCGCAATGCGAAAGCATTACTGTTCCTGGGTCCATTGACACCCACCCACCCGCACACGCGCGCGCGCGCGCGTATGGCACCACCCGGAGCGCTGTACTGCGAACGGGGCATCACATTTTTTAGGAAAATTGGTTTTGGAGGAAAGCTCCACTTTTCGCATTCAAAGCTGAAAGTCATATGACGCTTGGATTTGACCTCTAACTGGAGGCTGGCCGCGGGTGTGGCTGTGACGTCATACCACGTGACTTGTCGCAGCTGTTACCGCTCGTTCCGCTGCTGCGCCGCCTAGACACCACCGAGACATGGAGCCAGAACCGTTCACCGGGGCGAGTTCTTCGACTGAGCATTGGAGGCGCCGGGCTGCTTCTAGCGATCCCTACGACAGAGAGCGCCAGGAAGCTGCGTTGGCTAGAGATAAGTCGCGAATGTAAGCTCGTCGAGTTGATGAAACCGATGAAGAACGGACAGGGCACAGCCGACAACATCTTAAGCTGGCGTGCGTGACTGCTGAGTTTTACTTCTCCTGCAGCTTATGACGCTTATGACACAGCCGTTGCCGCCTCAGAGTCGCTGGATAAGTTTTGAAACTTATCCAGTGACTCTATACTGCCTCCTTGGCCTATTGCGACCGCAGCGCCATTCGGCGCCAATGGCCGTGGAGGCGCCATGGACGAAGACCCGCGCCAGTCTGGCAACCGAGGCTAGTTTCAGTAATGTTGACATTGAGACAGTTGACTAAAAATGAAAGACGACATGTCGCAATGCGACTTGTTGGGCTGATTACTGGTTGCTACTACAAGTACTGGATGCTACACGTGAGTGATTCAAGGCTCTAACGCCCTCGGTGTGAGTGAATATTTTCACGTCATTGCGGACACGGATGAGGGCGCGCAAGGAGACGTCAGTTCTTACGTGGCTCAGAGATTGCTGTCGAATGGGCAGCGTACAAATTGCAAATTGCCATCCCTACGTCGTCAGTGCATTCGTCTCCGAGGTGTTACAACACTTCGTGACGTATTCTGTACTATATATCTGAATAGCTGTCAGCGCCGACACCCGTTCCAGATAAGGCTGGGCCAGCTTCTCCGAAATGCGGTCGCTGCGGCCGGTATTCCACCCCGCGACCTGCTGCTCAGGAACGAAATGCCGTGACACGGCCGGACTTGGGCATCGTAAAACATGCACGTGCAGAGTAGTGGCGTCAACTCCCGCCTTTTCGCTCTGCCCACTCCGAGTGTCTCGCAGAGGGACCGATGGTGGCGCCTCCAGGCTTGTTCCAGAGGAACAGTCTGTGACCGGGACCTGCAGATGGTTTGGTGGTACAACACGGGTGCGGGGGTTTAACAGGCGGGAGGTGGAGGAAAGACGGAAGGCACTTCATTCAGCGTGCGTCGCTCAGCACATACGAGTGCCCTGACTTGGGAAGGCAAGCAGCGTTTCGTCGGACCGGCATTCCTCGTTTTCAGAACCATCTGCAGCTAGGAACCATCGCGATCTTAATATGCGACCTTTTTTTGCGCGCACTGACGCCTTCAAGTACAGCTTCTTTCCGCGTACAGTGTAGAGTTGTAACTCGTTACAAGGCAACACTCGTTCATTATCGCGTTCTCATTTTGTGTCTGCAATCGAGTCGCTGTGACATTTCGAGGTATTGTGTCCATATTTCTTTTCCCATGTGCTCATGGTGCGTGAAATTGTATATTGTATATTGTAGCCCACTCCTGCTGTAGCCCTTGCATGGGGCTGAATTATTTTCAAATAAATAAATAAATAGATAGATAAATAAATAAGTACCGCAGTAGGTTGTGGGTTCTGAACTTGCAAAATTATTTTCTTCCTTAAAAGAAAAAATGTTCTTATTAAACTTCCTGAAATAAATGCCATTGAATGGTGCTCTGCAACGTACTGCCTTTCATATTTTTACTAGGACCATCTCACTATGCTATTGACTGCTGAATATGCGGCAAAAAAAAAAAAACTTTTCTCTGCTTTAGGTTTTTCTTTTCCTGAAAGGGCTTAAGTTTTTTTTATCACTGAAACATTTTTATCGGTTTCTTTGCTTTTTTGACAACATGGGAAAGTAGTTGGAATGACTACCGTGAGAACATAAAATTTTATAAAAATTTCAAAATCCAGTAGTTTTCTACCTTTTCTCGTGTTTTGTATTGAGGAAAAATAAAACGAATTAAGTTCAAGTTGCTGTGTATAAAAGCGTAATGTTTTTATTCACACACACACACAAAAATTCATAGTCACGCGTAAAATATTGTATTCTTTTCGAATTTTTTGTTAGACAAGGTTTTGCTACCTTTTGCAACAAAAATACAGCGGCCACGGTGCGAAAAAACAAAAAGTACGCCAGAAACAAGCTGGCAAATAGTTTGTAAGAGTAACGCAATAAACCACGATATTTACAAAAAAAAAAAAGAAATCGAAGATGGTCGAGCCCAGAGTATGGGTCAGTTGGCGTGGAATGACCCTGTAGTGATTGTTGAGCAGTGCGTGCGAGCTTAGTCTGCCAGTGACGTACGGACTGGTCCTAGCTGCCTTGGGAATCCAGCTTTCCTATCCTTTCTTTCTATTGCTCCCCTCTTTCTTTCCCCCTTTCTTTCCCTCTCCCTGTCCTTTTATTCCCGCTAGCCGCAGCGCAGGTGCCTCAGTGTTTCGATGGCAGATGCCGCGGCTGTGGCAACATCTTTTCCTTCCGTTTTTATTTTATTGATAAAACCACCACCACCACCAATAATAATAATAATAATAATAATAATAATAATAATAATAATAATAATAATAATAATAATAATAATAATAATAATAATAATAATAATAATAATAATAATAATAATAATCCAGCTTTCGTGCATTAGCTGACCCCGCTTTGCAGTGCCACGGAGTTGCACGGTTTTGGTGGGAGGAGTTCGGACCCCGTAGTGTGTCTGTTACGGGTCCAATTGGACTTATTTTTGGAAATGTGGCGGAGAGTTTGAAGGATGCTTCACTCCCGCCACCGGTTGGCCCGGTATTGCATTACCTCCGGGATCGGCCTTCTCTAGCGCGTCTTTACTATCCTGTCTTTCTATCCCACGTTTCAACTCTCCTTCTGTCTGCATGTGGTAGCGATTGTGCCTCGGCTTGAGCCAGTGGGCAGGCCTGTGCACTTTCCTTTTCTTTCTTCCTGGCAACAACTGACTGACTGACTGAGAGCGCCCTACTTTAGAGCGCAAAGCTGTATGTGTACTGCTGCCTCCCAACTCGCCCCAAGCTTTTCTCTGCTCCACTTTCAAGTAGGCGCCCCCATTCAGCGCCGAGGTTGCCAGTCGCCGTCCTTGGGGTGCAGCATTGTCGCACATCCGGTCAACGGCGGTGCTCTTTGCCCTTCCGTCTGTCTGCCCGCACCGCTGGTCCCCAACGCGACAGCTTTCACTTTTGGGTCCTGTTTCGCCCCCATCTCTTTTCATGCTGCGCAAACAAGAACTGCATGGAGCTTCCGCAGACTTCCATATTTGGGGCGTCGCCTGTGTGGTCGCAGAACTGCAGCCTTCCGATCGCCTCGGGCGGGTGGAAACTGTCCCAGCCTGTGTACCTTCCACGTTCGTCAATGTTTACTTCCCGACTGCGTTATTTCCGCATCGCGTGGGTGACCTATTCGTGTTTTTTCAAAACATTGTCAGCCACCGGAAATGGATCCACCAGATGTAAGCTCCTGTGGAAAAATGGAAAGGCGATACTCGGGATATTGTTCGAGAAGCAGAAGTGGCAGTCGAAACTGAGTCATTCGCCTCACTCCGCCTGCCTGGCACCAGCCTTTCACAGCGAAATATGTTTATGGACCATCTTCCGCCGCTGGGTTACGTGTTGATCTTCCCCACGGTGGGTGACCGCACCGTGCATGCACCCTTGCGCAACATTTGTTGTCATCAGGTGGGGCTGCGGTCGTAAGGTGCCGCCAAACGCTCGAAACGGCTCTGGACCGTGAAAGAACGTGTGTAATGGTTAGTGATTTTAATAAGTGAGTGAGTGAAGGTATGTTTAGTTAGAAAGCGTGGTTCTTAGGCCTAAACGGAGGCTGGGAAGAGGTGTGTCACAGGCGGCGCAAAAGACACGACTCCGTGGCGAAATCTAGAAGAGAGTAAAGCACCGCCCTTGAAAAGTTAGGCGGTTTGAACCGATGGCCGAATCTCGTACGTCGCCATCAGAGTGTACGGTCGCGGGGGCGCTCCCGCCTTGGGTCCGGCACTCCCACATCAAATGGGATGCGGTGGACCTCTCAGAGAGACCGCAGTGCGGGCAGCAGGGTGCCGGCTCGAGTTATGCTTGCGGGGCCGGGACGTCAGGGTCCGATGCGTCGGGACCAGCGGTTGAAGCGGTACGGGCTCTTCGTCGCGGCCTGTAGGACGAAGCCTGAGCGGAGACGGTGTGGCAGCACCTTCACTGCTCTCGGTATTCCCTCCGGTAGTGGGCCAGTATCAAATGGTGGTCACGAAAGTGGGCTTTATTTCTGAGCCAGCGCGGGTGCATTGAAGCTCATCGGCCCTTTCGATGCCCGCGTGTCCGAGCACCCAACTGATGGCCATATTCTGCCGTTTTGTCTCGGCAGCGCGGCAAGCGCTCTTCAACAGCGGATGACAGCAGGTGGCGCGACTTGCGTGCTCGGAGTGGTTCGGTGCGGTAGTGAGTTCTGAGGCCCGCTGCACCGCCCAGGCAAGGACAGTGTCCTCGGCGTCCAATGTTGGCTTCGGTGTGACGCAGGTGCACAGCGTGGAGATCCTCCGCCTCGGAGCGAGTGAACTGCTCCGTCGCAGTATATATACATGCGCAACGTCGATTGGTGATGCAGCTATGACCTCCGTGTGCCCTGACGCGAGAGCTGCACGACGCTGCAGATGGTTTGGGCCCATCGCGGCACCATGGCTTCGGGTCCACGACGGCAAAGTCCTCCCAGGACGGCACTTGCGGTGATATCGGGGGCAGCAGCGACATGTCCCGCTCCTTGTGGGCGTGTAGTTGCCGCCCCTGTCGGGTATGTTGGAGGCGAGATTCATGGCCGGCATGCGCTGCTTATATTGTCTGGCGGATCTGCTGCTTCTATTGTCTGGGGCGTATGTTTCGACAACCTGGTAGAAAACAACATTTACGCTTGCTCTCGCTGACTTGCGGCAGCGTAGCATCAGCGCAGTCATTTTTTTCTTTTCTCGAAGAGCGAGAGGCACGCTGCCCACCGCACCGAGCCGCATCGCGTGCGGCGCCCAAAGTGCAGTGAACTGTGCACAGCCTGGTGGATATCTCAGTCGCGGTCAGCGAGTGCCCTGCCGCTGTGCGTGCACGCTGCTGGGATCGATTCCGTCGTCGTTCCTGGATTCCCTCGTGGAATGGCCGTTGCGAGGCCGGCGAAGAGGGCTGCGAGGCAGCGTGACGCGCTTTGTGGCCTGTCGGCGGCAGATGCTGTTTGCCGGCGCAGACGTATCGCAGAGCCCCGTTTCGTGCACTGTACTCTGCGGGAGACAGCAGGAGAGAACTGGGGCATCTTGCTGTTCGAGAGCAAAGGGGCGGGGAAACTGCAAAGAGAGAGAGGGAGACAAGACGACACGTATAGCAACTGGGGTCCTTATTCGGAAATGTGGCGCATTTCGTCCAGAACCGCTGCTGTCAACGCTATGGCGATGTAGAGGGCAGGGCAAGTGGGAAAAGCACAGAAGCACGAGATAGCGATCAAAGCGAGGAAAGGAAATATTGAAGAAATAATTGGTGGTCGGTGCCGCGGTGAAATTCGGGAGGGGCCTTGAAAGCGAACTTTCTTCATTTTGCCTTTTTCACGTTTCAATCGCTGTCTCACGATTCTGTGGCTTTATCACTTGAGTTTCTCTCTCCATTGTTATAGCGCTGACAGCAAGTGTTGCGGAGTGTCACGCCTGTAAACTATGCGTCGCATTTGCGAACAAAAATGCTGTTTGTTATTCACCGATTAGTCCTTTCTCTGTCTTTGTTGCTCCCCAACAGCACTTCTTTACTTTTGATGCGATGAATCAACGAGCACGACATCGAGCTTTGTTGTTACTTTTTCTTTCCTCTGTAGTCTGCCAGATATCGGTCATATAAAGGCGTTCTGATGCAGATTGCTGGTCACTGGCCAAAGTCATAAGATGAAAAGACGTTTCGGGAGCACTACGGCTCCCTTGTTCACTATCTAAGATAGTGAACAAGATAGTGAACACTATCTAAGATAGTGAACAAGGGAGCCGTAGTGCTCCCGAAACGTCTTTTCATCTTTTAACTTTGGCCAGTAACCAGCAATCTGCATCACCATGATTCCTGACCAGACGGTATGCCGTCAAACCCTCCGACTACATAAAGGCGTTCTGTTGCAGTAAACCAAAGCAATATAAGCAAGCGACAGTAACAGCTGCAGATCTGACATAATTTTATCCCGAAGGGGTGGTCACAAAGGTGACAGAAAGAATTTCAGCGCGAATGATTAAAAGACTGACGCAAAAGAGAGCCACGCATACGACATAATCAGCGCCCGGTTGTTTGGTTTATGGGTGTTTAACGTCCCAGAGCGTCTCAGATTATGAGGGACGCCGTAGTTAAGGGCTCCGGAGATTTCGAACACCTGGGGTTCTTTAACATGCACTGACACCGCACATTATACGGGCCTGTAGAATTTCACCTCCATCGAAATTTGACCGCCGCGGCCGGGACCTAACCCACGTCTTTCGGGTCAGCAGCAGAGCGCCATAACCACTGAGCCACCGCGGCGCCACAGCGCGTTTGTGGCGTTTGCGTTTCGTCTTTACTTTGTCCGCGCTAAATCGATTTACTTTCGATGGTAATGCCCTTCGTATTTAATAATAATAATAATTGGTTTTTTGGGAAAAGGAAATGGCGCAGTATCTGTCTCATATATCGTTGGACACCTGAACCGCGCCGTAAGGGAAGGGATAAAGGAGGGAGTGAAAGAAGAAAGGAAGAAGAGGTGCCGTAGTGGAGGGCTCCGGAATAATTTCGACCACATGGGGATCTTTAACGTGCACTGACATCGCACAGCACACGGGCGCCTTAGCGTTTTTCCTCCATAAAAACGCAGCCGCCGCGGTCGGGTTCGAACCCGGGAACTCCGGATCAGTAGTCGAGCGCCCTAACCACTGAGCCACCGCGGCGGGTAAAACCTTCGTATCTAGAGAAAGAATGCTTGCGGAACAAAGACAACACACTTGGAGATGTTGTGGAGCACTGGGCGAGCCTAGAGACAGTATTCAAGTGAGCAAAATGCCAGCAGTATGCCGTGGAGTGCTGATCTTAAGAGTAGGACTGCGAAAGTAATTTTTACTTTTATTTTTGCTTCAGGCCGAGGTCGCTGCTACTGCAGCACTTCGCTGTGTGTTTCGCTTCATGTCCCCAGCGCCGTCCGTGCCTCACATGGTGCCCCTCAGTCACCCGAGCGTCACGCCCAGAGGTTGCTGTCGCGGATCGGTTGCATCACCAACGATACAGGTTGTTGCCACTGTCCACGTCACGACTCGGAGCGTGCCGCTGACCTACACGAAACCCTTTACTGAGCCATGCAAGAGCGCAGTCTGCTTTGTGCAAGCAAGCACACAGAGTTTCGCCACTGTGGGCCGCACTTTAATAATAATTGGTTTTTGGGGAAAGGAAATGGCGCAGTATCTGTCTCATATATCGGCGGACACCTGAACCGCGCCGTAAGGGAAGGGATAAAGGAGGGAGTGGAAGAAGAAAGGAAGAGAGAGGTGCCGTAGTGGAGGGCTCCGGAATAATTTCGACCGCCTGGGGATCTTTAACGTGCACTGACATCTGATATCTGGCAGACTTTGTATATTATAATCGGTTTACTGAGGCATACATTGCGGCTGTGAACACGTGTAGTAGTGAATCGTTTAATTCGAAAAAAAAAAACGATTGATTTTGTGGCGACTATACGCGGCCGTGCTGCGTAATGTCCAGCCGTGCCTTCTGTCCAGCATTTCCTGCCCCGCTTTTCAAATAAAGAGGATTAAGCAACACAGTCTTGCAACACGCCGCTTACAAAACGTGCGCCGTGGTCGCTGTCTGCCGTAGCTATTCGTCTGGCCGCACCGCGCACGTCGTCCACTGTGTTGAAAGTTTCGCCCACGCAGTAGCTTTGCGCTCCCCGCCGGACCCTGGGCAATCCAAGCTTGGAAGGAGGGCGAGCAGACGACCGGCCAAGCGGCCCTCCCGATTAAACCGCCGGCGGCGCTGCTGCTTTCAAACAGTCTCTCATAGCAAAAGGGCGAAGAGATGCCGGGATAATGAAGCATAGGGCATTGTGGGGGTACAACAGGTATGAAGTCGTCAGAGGTATTTGGAAAGGAGTAATGGTGCCGGGGCTTACTTGCGGGAATGCGGTTCTGTGCTTAAGGGCTGCAGTTCAGTCTTGAGTAGAAGTAAATCAGAGAACTGTCGGAAGATTAGCACTTGGTGCCCACGAGAAAACCACAAACGAGGCAGTACAGGGGGATATGGGCTGGGCATCGTTCGAAGCACGGGAAGCTCAGAGTAAAGTACTATACGAAGAACGCCTGAGGAAATTGGACGATAGCAGGTGGGCAGCTAAGGTATTTAAATACCTGTACAGAAAGAGCGTTGACTCACAGTGGCGGAAGCGAACTAGAAAGCTGGCCAGTAAGTTTGCCAGAGACGAGGAAGGAGAAAGAAAGAGCATTGAACGACAGGTTAAAAACATCGAAGGAAAAAATTGGATAGATTCAATGGAAAAGAAGCATAGTGTCGTACTATATCGATGCTGGAAGAGGCAGATCAGGAAGGAAACGTTTTATGATAACTGAAGAGGCAGTGCCCTCCTCTTTGAAGCTAGGTCAGGGTGTCTTAGAACGCGCAGCTACAGAAAGAAATTTAATGAAGATGACACATGTGCTGTGTGTGGTAAATCTGTAGAAACAATAGAACACCTCATCCTAAAATGCGATGGTATCCATCCCGATGTCGATGCAGGCACAGTCACTCTTCCTGAGGCCTTAGGGTTTAGAGATAACAATAGTCATGTAAATAAATCTGCGGTGGAAATTAGCAAAAAGCGATTGGAGGATTGGTGGCACAAAAGCAGAGAAGTGACAAGTTTTAAAGTGTAGGAAGACTTTTTTTTTAAAAGGAAATGGCGAATTGTATTAACAACTTACAGCAGAGTAAACAAAAATAAAGGGAAAAAAAACTGAGCATAGTGGCAACAACCACTGCCCCGTTTCAAAGGGGACGCTCCTACCTTCCATCGATCCAGCCCACCATCCCCGAGGGTGGGCACGCACGGTGGCGTGACGACGGGACATCGGCACCCGCCACCTGTTGCCTCTGCCCCCTTGTCCCTCCCGCCCCCGCAATTTGATAGTTTGCAGAGCGCCCTTGAAAACCGCGCGTGCGACGGCGCATCGACGGGACCCAGTCCCGGCCTCGAGATTTCAGATAAGGCGAGACGCGTGCGCAGCTCGACGTTCTCGCAGCCGGACTGCCGCCCAGGAATGGCTGTCGTGACACGAAGCATTCCGGGCGGACGTGCATATAATATACTGCGCACTTTTCTCCCCGCGGCTGTCTCATTATGCAGCGGCGACCGCCCTGCGACCAGACACGCATTCGCGGCTCCCGGGCTGCTTACAGCATCTTACGCGGCGAGCATGTATCGTACGTTTGACACGTGGGCTGCTGCTGTGCTAATGGGGCAACGGGACGGAGGAAAGCAGCGCGTGCGGGGAGGGCCGAAATAAATAAGCGAACGCGAGAGAAAAGTAACAAGAAAAGAAGCGACACAAAGGAGAGGAGGAGGAGGAGGAGGAGGAGGCTGTTCCGTTTCAAAACACTGGCGCGCGCCGCTCGGCGATCGATGCTGGGTGGGCGTCTCGGCGGCGACGACGGCTTCATCCTTTTCGAACGCGGCCGCCGCTTCAGCAGTGTGCGACGCCGCTGCGGTTCGCTCGTAAAAGGACGACGCCAGTTTTATAGGGAAGACGCTCCACGCGCGCTAAGCTACGCCCGCGCCGCTGGACCCCGGAGGACACTCCTTCCCTAACACTGGCCGAAGTTCTTACCCCAGCCGCTCGTCAACACCGAGTTCCGCTCAAGGACGGCTTATATAGCTTCGCCGTCGGCCGTGTATTTATGTACCTCGCTCTGCGATGGCGCAAGGCCGCGCGCAGACCGCCTGACCGCTGTCCCATCTTTACGTCCCTTGGCTAGCTCTGTGGCTCAGCGACATGGACGTATTTCGTCACGCCCTCGCCGCGCCGTCGCGTCTAGACGGCCGCTTAGTCGACCTCATCATGAATCTCTCTCTCCCCCTCCCCCACTTTTTTTTTTACCTAGGATGAGAAAGCGGTTTATTTCTTCTCTTGTTTCCGGCCCTCCTTTTGTCCGGCTTTTTACGAACGCACGCGTTCGCGCTCGAACCCGCCTATGTAGCTTTAAATCTCACTTTAGCCCTCACACAAAGGGCTCGCCGCGGCTGCTGGCGTATGCGTCGGCTCTGCCACGCTCCGCGCGGGTAATGACTCATTAAGGTCACGATTATTATTAATTTTTTCTATATTGTTCTGGGAGCATGCAGCGCCCTCCGCCCCCATCTGCGAGCTCCTCACTTGCCTTTATTTTTCTCTCCCTCCCTCCTTGCGTACCGCCTCGTGTCGTGTTACTTAACACCGCCGCGTGGCAGAGATGAATGACGACTGGGGGAAACGAGCTGACCCGCGCATCACATCCGAAGTGAACTACAAACGTCGCACGCGGCAGTTTGGCTGGTGGGTGTTGCTATATGTGCCGCCCTGTGCTCGACGCTGAGACGCTTCCCACGTCATTTATGCGTGTCCGCACCCTCGGGCTGGTCCAAGTGGCGCAGTTGACAGGAGGAAGTGGTTCTGCCTTGAATGACACGATTCATATGTCACGAAAGGGAATGATTCCAACTCACTGGGCTTAATTGTGAGAGCAACGTGGCGGAACGCACCAGAAACCCGGAAGCTTTAGCACGTGCAGGCACGTATAGACAAGCGTCTTGTTTGTAAACAAAGGTGGCGCTGTGGTCGGCAGCGACACGGGGTGTAGGCAAAACGCAGCGCGCGCATACACTACGCCAAGCGACGCTGCCTTCGAAACCAACTCGCGTATGTGAATATTTCGAAGCGTGCGCGTCGCTTGTGGTTATAAACATTTCTGTTGGTGCTCTGAGAGTAGTTCTGCACTTTTTCAGTCTGTTCGCCAGATGGAATTAGCAGGCGGAGCGCTGCATCGGGTGCTTCTCCGTTCCTAGTTGGCGACAAGTAACACGCAGCACTACGGCGGGTGAAAGCGCGATGTGTGAGGAGGAACTAATCGTCCATAGTGCTCAACTTATGGGCCGGTAAAGCATATCCGATTACTAGTGCAAGACCGGACGACGTGATGCACGACGCGAATCAGCTTTCTCACACGACGAACCTTGTAATGTGTTTCCTATCTATTTTCACCGAGCCGCATCACTCCGGAGACCTTGGAAATTAATGAACACTACAGCTGCTTTGAATAAGGCAAATGCGATCCGAGAACTCCACACGCGCATGCATAGACGTTTTCCTCGAGCTCCAAATTAATTTCTCGCTCACTCTCCTACGCTATAAAATTTTGCTTCTTATTTACATTTTATTCATGTGTTCGCATTATGCTTTATCGGAGTGGCTTTTGGCGTGGAATTTTCTTTGTTCGCCGGGTTCTGATCGGCCTACAACGTGAAAATTCAAGTAATTTGGGAAATTACACTGCGCGACTTTGTCGAGATGCCATAGCGTCGTTGGACCGCGTGTTGAAACGACACACTTGTTAAAATTCGCGAAAATGAAAACAGAGAAAAAAAAAACCGTCGTGTGTGCTACTACCCGAGTCCGGTGCTTCTTCAAGAGCGGCGCGGTGTGAACGCTGAAGGCGACTGGCGGCAGCTTTTTATCTTTCTTTTTTGCGCGCGAAGTGTTGCTCTGGACGAGATCCGGGTGGTCAGCATTTGAAAATGGCCCCCTGCGTTCAACTTACGATCTCAAGCACACAGAATATTACGCTTAAACTTATGGTGAGAGCACGACAGAATGAGAAACGAGTTGCAGGCGTTACTTGATTTTTGTACAGTTCACCACGCGACCGAACAGCAACGATGCGAAGTCAGAGACACGAATCAACTTATTAGGTAGATTTGAATGCAGAAACGCAATGTATTAACCCAAGGGGTGAAATGAGCTCGGCGTAATAACCCACGAGCTCGGCAGTAAAAATTATCCGCGAAGCCTATCCGTCGCCGAACTTGTCTTGCTCCTCGGCCCCTGCCCGTCGCTTTCGCGCCTATCTGACTGCAATACACTTACGCCGCTTCCTTTCTTCTGCATTGTGGCTCAACCAACCGCACCCCAATTTGTCGGCAAGCCGTGAATTGTGCCGTGGGCGCACCCAACGCGGAAGGTCCCGCTTTTTGCCTACACAACGAAAGTCGCTGCTGACGCCAGCGCCGCCGCATCTGTTTGACGTCACGGCCTGACGCTTGTCTATAGCGTCAGCACATGGGCGCGTCTTTGACCTGTCCAGCACTGGGCGTCCTCTGCCCGTTGAAGGCTGCCCCTCCAAAGAACGAAACTTTGGAGCGAAGTTCGTGCCGAAAGTGGTCGAAGGCTGTGACGCAGAAGCGAAGTGCCCATCGCATCACAGCACGCAATTAAGCGCTAGTGGCGAACCGGGAGCCAACAATCGTTGCGAACATTTCCGAAAGTATTGTGATGCATTAATTTGTTCGTGTCGGTGAGCATTTCCGCCGATGCACACACACAGCGCAACTGCGCGACTGGGGTGGCATTAATGAGTAGCTTAGTTGCGGCTTACAAACTCCCGGATGCCAAGAAAAGGCTCAACGAGAGATGTGCAGGCCCGGAATTCCGTTTTGTGGGTGTATACCTGTCGCAGCGAAACGTATGTCGTGAGCGAATTTTTGGTTTTCGCACAGAACGTAACTGATAAGGGTTGTAATGAAGGCGAGACCCTACGCTTATCGTCGTCATGCGAATCCAGTGGCAGCCCAGCTAAATGCGTGCCGGGTTGATTTGAAAAAATAAGCAGGCACATACCACCAACACTGACGCCGCTCACGGTCAAAAATCAACTTCAAGGGGGAAAAAAAAACGAAAACATCTGCACCGCCTCCCCAACTGAAAATCGGTCGATGTGAGGCCGGGCTTGGAACCTGAATACATGGCGCTGAACACCGGAACGCCGCTGCCTGCCGTCGCTTGAGAGCGCCGACATCATAAGTGGGAAATTTCGTCCGCACTATACCTTCCTCAGAGCAGCATATAGGGGAAAGCACTCTGCGAAGCGCGCGACGTAACCCGGGAGTGAAAGAGGCGAAAGTTTTTTTGTTTTTTTTTTCTGCCGCCAGTTTGCTGTGGCAACTTGGTCGCGGCCTAGCCGCGCGAGGCGTCTGGAATGAGCGCGGGTGTCTCGGCGGCGAAATTTAGCTCTCGATCCATCTCCGGCGGCCTTGCGGCGACTGTCGGTTGCACGCGGTCCGCGCCGCAGCCGGAAAGGGGCCCGGGAACCCTGCAGGCGGTGCGTCACGAACGGCTCTGCTGCGCGCCGCCTTTGCGAAAGAGCGCCGAGCTGCACTTTTCTTTCAACCGTGGCTTATATACATTGGGTCGCCACGGCTCGAGCGCTTTCCCAAGTGGGAGCAGAATGCCACCACTTCCTCTTTCGGGGAGGGGGTAGGCAGCTTACACTTAGTTGGAGAAAACACTTTATTAGGGTCCAGGAATACCAACGGCTTGGCGCACCAAGGCTATAAGTCAGTCGTCACGTTGGGGCGACTCCAGCCATGCGCGCCAGCCGCTGTCCCGTCGCCCGTATGTTGAAAAAGATGCGGTGTAATTCGTGCTACGCCTGGACCAGGATTTGCACGCGCACTGAGCCGACCCGTGTGAAATTTTTAGAGGCGAGCCAAAATGGTCGTTCTATCTCGAGCGTCGCGTGATGCTGACCTTCGCGCCGCCAGTGCTCGCCGGCTTTCCGGCGCATAGGCGTTCGACCACCTCGCTAGAGTCACTGGAATTTTTTCAAGTGACTCTACACAATGATGAGGGGCTGCGGCTGTTCCCTTTGTATCGGGCTGACACCACATCTTATAGTGCGTTGTGAAAAAAAAAAAAACAAGGAAGGAGGAAAGGCAGCTGGTGTGAGAGGATGGTAAGTACTTTCCAGAGAGAGTTGCGCGATACCGCTCGCACATCAGCACTGACCACTGCTTCAGGGTCTTGGTGACATCGTCTTGTCGATCGCCGCCACTGAAGCAGCCTGTCCTTGGTTGTCCGCAACCTCGAGTAGTCAGCTTCATCGACACTTGGCGCCACCTGGCGCCCTTGCGGCGATTCTTGCGTAGAGATACGCGTTTCGCACGCCGGTGCGCACGCGCTGGGAGCTCCTCCGACCCGACTCTGCCTTGTATTACAACAATGGACGTTTTTAGCATACCGCAGACGTACTAGCCTAGACGTATACCGGTTCACCGGACCCCTCCCGCGCACGCGCAGTGGCTCCCTCTGACCCCAACTGTGCCACTGCGCATGCGCATAAAGGGGTCCGGTATACGTCTCCGCTAGTCGTCATCATCATCATCAGCCTGACTTCGCCCACTGCAGGGCTATAGTGCCTACATTCTAGGCACTATAACAGGGCAAATGCCTCTCCCATGTTAGTGCGTCTCCGGTATAATTATATTTGTTTTTTTGGGGAAAGGAAATGGCGCAGTATCTGTCTCATATATCGTTGGACACCTGAACCGCGCCGTAAGGGAAGAGACAAGGGAGGGAGTGAAAGAAGAAGCGAAGAGAGAGGTGCCGTAGTGGAGGGCTCCGGAATAATTTCGACCACCTGAGCATCTTTAACGTGCACTGACATCGCACAGCACACGAGCGCCTTAGCGTTTTTCCTCCATAAAAACGCAGCCGCCGCGGCTGCTAAAAGCGTCTAATTTCCTTCCGGACGCTGTGAGTGTCTACCTTCGCAACGTCTTTGTTGTACGTGACAATTTAAAAATTCTGAGTAGTTGGTCGAGATGAGATCGAAGATATTATGAACTCAAGAAACAGAAAACGAGAATTTTGAACCTTGTTTAAGCAGCATGTCGTGCAATTATGCAGTTCCTAATGCGTAGCTTTGGACGGAAACCGGACAGACAAATCCTGCGTACAAAACACGGCGAAAATGTAGCCGTTAAATGCATGCCTGCATTAACAAAAAAAAAAAGCTGAAAAGACGCAGCACGCTGACACATCACTGACTGCTAAGTACGTTACGTTTCCCACCCTGCTTCGGGACTTCCAATGTTGCTGTTGGCACGCTAGCAATGACGACATTGGGACACCTTTGCGGCCTCAATGAAGAGTGACCCTTCAACGACGAGAAGCATCGGGACTGCGAATCGCTGCGCCTCGCTGTCGTTTAATGTGCTATTGCTCTCTCCGCAACCCGCCGCGGTGGCTCAGTGGTTAGGGCGCTCGACTATTGATCCGGAGTTCCCGGGTTCGAACCCGACCGCGGCGGCTGCGTTTTTATGGAGGAAAAACGCTAAGGCGCCCGTGTGCTGTGCGATGTCAGTGCACGTTAAAGATCCCCAGGTGGTCGAAATTATTCCGGAGCCCTCCACTATACGGCACCTCTTTCTTCTTTCACTCCCTCCTTTATCCCTTCCCTTCCGGCGCGGTTCAGGTGCCCGCCGACATGAGACAGATACTGCGCCATTTCCTTTCCCCAAAAACCAATTATTATTATGATTACTCTCCGCACACGGGAGATGCCTTTGGTGAACTCCTGGAAGGCACTTTATTTTTTATGCGAGCACAGAATTGGTGTTTTGTTAGGGAAGCAGGTCGATCTTAGGTGAAAGCTGCCTCTTAGCGCGCGAGCGTCAGTTTATGCTTCTTGCATACAAGCCACAGCCGTGAGGTGTCAACCTAATGGATCTGCTATTTCTGTAATGGACTTCTCGTCTACAGCGAAAGCTCTACTTCACGACCAAAGCTGCAAAATCCATTTCATCGCTGCAGCCTGACCGTGAATGAAATAAATAAAATAAATATTGCCGCCACTGCGTTTCGAATCGAACCCGCGGCGGCGCGAACAGATTACCTTCGCCGGCGTGTGCACGAGAGCACTCGCCGCAGCCGATCACTCTTCGTGTTGTTGTTGTTGCCTCAAAAGCGATGGCACATACCCACGGTGGGGGATTGGCCAGCTCTTCGTGGTAAGCTGCAACTCCCTAATGTGGCGTTGCCCTCACACCAGCCATCACTCGGAAGTGGCCTCAGTACCGAGAATTGTTTCCTCGGCCACGGTGTCCGGTATGTAAACACGAGGACATTGAGGCCGACATTCATCACTTACTGCGGGACTGCTCAGCTCTCAAGCCTACAAGGATCCGGCACCTGATGGTAGCGGGTCTTTCACCAAGCAACCCTTCTTCATACATTGCCTGGACGCAGGGACCGTACCATCGTTCTCTACTGGACTTCATGGAATCAGCTAACCTTTTTCCATTCATTTAGGTCATTCATCACACCTTCACCCATCACTGATGCCCTGGGGCAATAAATTTCGCTCTCAAAAAAACTCCCTCTCGCGCTGTGCATTGCACGTCGTCGTCTTCGTGAAGTAATGCTACTCTAGAACTAATGCCGTCGCCATACGTCCCGACGACCCAGCAAAGCAAAACCATGAGCCAACCAGGCTAAACACATGCTTTTGACACGCCTACTTGGTTTAGGTACGTTAAAACCCCACCACTTTTTGTCCGCCTTTTCGCTCCCTCGCGCAACATTTCCAAGACAGCAGGCAGCTTTCGGTCGAGCGTAAACGCTATGAGGCAGCGGGAGATAAATTCAATTTTGTGCCTCATACTAGCAAGTATAGGAAGAAGAAACGCATAAAAGATGTCTTCGTTTGCTTGTTCGTGCGACGAGCTGCTAAGTTCGGACTTAGTGTTAAGGCGGCGAGGCTGCTGCCTAAATTCGTTTCCTTGGCGTAACTGCGCTCAGGTGTACGAAACGATGATGAAACAGAGGAGAAAGGGAAGAGGAAGGGTTGCTGAGCAGGTCAGGGAGACGTCCTCCATGACGGCATCCCTATAGTGCTGGCTCGCGACAAGTCGCGTACTAGCCGGACTAGCAAGTTCTGTACGTCCGGCTCTCACTGGCTAGTCGCTGCTTAGTGGTTAGGCTCGCTCTCACAGGCCCAGCATATACGGAACAGCGTGGGACCAGCACCACACCAGGCAGGGTCAAAGCGCGGCGTATTGGGTTGGGCTAAACTTATTCCAGGAGAGGTGTCAAGCAAGAGCTTCTGAAGTATTCTTTGTGTGGTGGTGGGCAAACGCTTCTAATTTCAATCTGATGTGTTCGAGGTAGTACGCTCATTTGAGAGCTCCGAGAATATGCTTTGCAGGACATAGGTGTACCTTTCAATAGCCTGTAGTTTTGTACGTCAAACTTCTCGTGAATGGAGCGAAAATGTGTGGGGATGACTTTGAAATGTCTGCGTGCTGTAGTTTGGCGATTACGTCGACGAAATTCAGGCGCGTTCTGCCTTTCGCACCCTCGAGCCTTTCATCGGCTGCAGCCTAGAGTGTTCGGTCACAAGAGGAAGCAGGGTCGGCGTACCTCCCTGCATAGGAACAGTGTTGTGCAGAGCTCCAATTTATTACGGGTGCTTGTTCTTTTGACATGTGGTTGCAAAAAAGCTGCCCTGTGACATGAGCCACCATCATTATTCAATGGGAAAGTTTGAGTGAAAGCTTTTGACTGCGCGTAATCGGGCAGCTTCATCAACTTCATATGCGGCAGCTTATTTATTTTTGCTTGCTCGGAACAGGTACGATAGAGTATGGAAGGTGTTTCAGGGAAACCTGCCACTAATTTTTAAAAATAGGGTTTTTGAGGTTTAGAGAAGCGTCTTAAGTTGCGTCGTAGTAAGTAATACTATGCCGAGGAGGAGAGATTGTCGTGTGGGTGACGCGCTTGATTCCCTCCCGCACTGGAACAGCCAAGTGGCGAGGATCAGCACGCGGTTTTCGAATGGCGCGAGAGATGGCCCACAATAGCCGAGCCACAGCGGCGAAGATAATCGCTTTTTACAAACTCTAAAAACTGGTATGGCTGTTACTGTAACGGCCGGCCGCACACCTGTAATTGCAATCGGGCGTCTATCTGTAATAGTTAAAGGTTGTAAAGGTTGACTATTACAGTTTAGTTAATCGCTTTACTAGTTAATATGATTCGCCTGTTTTTTTGACGTCCGCCAACACTGGTATCATCACTATGCCGCGAAAAGCTTCTCCTTACCTCACAAAACCCTAGTTTTAAAAATTAGTGGCGGGCTTCTCTGAATTAAACGCCTGGTAGGACGGACGTACTGGCCATCTTTAGTTCGAATCCTTGTTTTCTTTTATCCTTATTTTTTCGGCCGTGGCTCCCTCAGAACCGTGTGTTTGTGTAAGCTCGCTTACGCTTTCAAAACTTGCTTCGAGCTTCCTTGGCATTCTCGTTGCCTCGTGGCCTTTTGCTTTTTAGTGCGAAATAAATGGACAATGCCAGGCTGTCTATTTCTTCGCTTTCAGTCTTTGCGGCGTGGATCGCGGAGAATGAGAAAAACCGAAATAATATATTTTACTATTTGAAACGGCAGTCTTGGCTGCTTTTTATTTGTTTATATATTTTCTCCTGCGCGACAAAAGGTACCGGGGAAAGTTTACGTTTTCACTGCGAGTATTTCACGGGTCACAACTTTTTCAATGTTTTTTTTTCTAGTCTAGATCTCTCTGGAAAACACCAGTACGCACGCGGGCTGAATTATAACAAGGAAAGCGGATGAAAGTTAACCCAGTCCATGCAATGGGCGAAGGCTTTCGGGCTTGAAAGCTCAGTATTGAGTACTTGAAGGGCAAACACATATACAACGACCAGTTTAGTTTTTGTAATCTTCTGCACTGCCTGCTTTTGCGGCGCGGGAAGGAAAGTGAAACAGACGGGTGCGCGCGGACCCGGTGTTCCGCTGCAGCTCTAGTGGCTCTAGGCAGTGAGCACGTTAGGCTGCGGAAGATGGCGCCACTCGCGACTGGAAAACTGCGGCCCCCACAACTTGCAGCTAAACTCCAGCTGAAGAGAGAAAAAAACACTGTCATAGAATTCACCCACAAAAAATGGCAGTGGCTTAGTTCGGCTATGCCAGGATATATGTAGCGAAAGCAAGTGTGAAACTTCCCGGTTCGCCTTGTTCACATATTCCACAACGTACGAAGCACAGGCATAAAGGTCCAGTGTGACCTGTAGGTCCATGTTTGATTTCAGCACCGAGGCTATCCAAGGATTGTAGGGGTCGCGTCACTCTTAGGCCTATTCTCTAGGCTAACGGCACGTTGTTCTTCGGTTTCTTGAGCCCGCCGCTGAAGTCTCTTGGTCGCATTCCATCGTTCATCACGGGCCGTCTTCAGTGAAGCAGGACTCAGGTCTCTCTTCCGGCTGCTGTCGCTGCTGCTAGCGGTCGAGACACCGGACATTAAACGTGCCTGTCTCGCGGCGGAATATTCACGGCGGCGTTTAGCCAGTCGTTCGGCGCGCTGTTCGTCTGTTTCCTCTTCATCTAGTTCCGCTGTCGATTGCAGGCCTCCTCCAGCTTATCAGAATTGTCGCCGTCCATACTGTCGCCTCAACTGTGGTTCCGGCGAACGCCAGCTCTCCTTTTCAATCCTGTGACATCTTATCACGCACGCGACGCAGCTGTCGAAGCCAGCGCAACGACGAGGAACGCGGTGTCACGTCCTACCAAACGGCGGCGGCGGCGAGCGGCGCGGTGTGACGTCATGCCAGATGGCGCGGCGGCAAGCGCGCGAAGCACAGTAACCTTCCGCGGCGAGGCGCGCGCTGTGACGTCACGTGCCTCGATGGAGTACCGCCACGGCGAAATCGCGAGTTTGAGGCTAATAAAGCTTTCACTTTAAAAGTTGCCGCCTAGGAACAGAGCAACATCTCATGAGAAGTGTGGAACAGAACGGATAGCCCAATCGGCGTCGTCGCTAGAAAGAAGGGCTCCCGCTGCGCCATCGGGTAAACCGAGCAGCACTCGCGGACCGTTGTGAAACGTCGTTGCAGCAAACACCGCGGGGAAAAAAAGAGATGCGCGAACATTGCACGCGATGGCTCGGGTCTCGCTTTCTTTCCGGTGTTTGTTGCGCCCACATTTCAGCGGGAATAATACTGGAGCGCTCGAGTCGCATTCGTGGAAAGACGCGGTAAATGTATGAAGGCAGTGACCGCGGGAGCATGACGCGTTCCGCGCGTGCTAGCCTTTTGCGCCTGTGTATGCCCACGGTGACTCAGAATGACTGCTGTTACGCCTGCGTTCACGTGTGTGTTCTGTCTTGGACATGTGCGTCTAATCATAGTATGTCATCATCGTCGTCATCAACAACAATTACATCGTCATCATCTCCCGTCTTCTCTCTCTTTCACCACTCCTGTCACTCCTCCTTTCGTTCTCACATTATGCGGGGCAGCCATCTCGACCCGGGCGCGTTAGGCGATAGTTGAGAGTGTGGTGCACTTTTTACAACGGGTGCTGTTCCTGCGACGGTGTAGAGGGGCCTGCCGCGAGAAGCTTCAGCGTAGACCGTAATCGCCGAGCTCTAATTCTATTCCCTTCCTCAAACAACCAATCTGAGGCGTTGGAGGCGCCTCAGAGAACCAGTCAGATGCATCGCTGTGGTCTCGTGGTTGTTTTCTGTAAAGGGCTTCACCCTACAGTGGAAAGCAGCGGGGCTGACTTACCCAAGGCATTGGGGTTTAGGGATAGTGAAGGGAAAGTAGGTTCGAAGAGGTTAGAAGTAACCAAGCGAAGGTTATACGATTGGAGGCTAAAAGCAAGACAGGAGTAAAATTTCTTAAGGCATGGCTAGGTGGCTTGAGCCACCGCCCGATTTGAAGGGTTCAGCCATATCCATCCATCCATCCATCCATCCATCAATCCATCATCCATCCATCCATCCATCCATCCATCCATCCATCCCATCCATCCATCCATCCATCCATCCATCCATCCATCCATCCATCCATCCATCCATCCATCCATCCATCCATCCATCCATCCATCCATCCATCCATCCATCCATCCATCCATCCATCCATCCATCCATCCATCCATCCATCCATCCATCCATCCATCCATCCATCCATCCATCCATCCATCCATCCATCCATCCATCCATCCATCCATCCATCCATCCATCCATCCATCCATCCATCCATCCATCCATCCATCCATCCATCCATCCATCCATCCATCCATCCATCCATCCATCCATCCATCCATCCATCCATCCATCCATCCATCCATCCATCCATCCATCCATCCATCCATCCATCCATCCATCCATCCATCCATCCATCCATCCATCCATCCATCCATCCATCCATCCATCCATCCATCCATCCATCCATCCATCCATCCATCCATCCATCCATCCATCCATCCATCCATCCATCCATCCATCCATCCATCCATCCATCCATCCATCCATCCATCCATCCATCCATCCATCCATCCATCCATCCATCCATCCATCCATCCATCCATCCATCCATCCATCCATCCATCCATCCATCCATCCATCCATCCATCCATCCATCCATCCATCCATCCATCCATCCATCCATCCATCCATCCATCCATCCATCCATCCATCCATCCATCCATCCATCCATCCATCCATCCATCCATCCATCCATCCATCCATCCATCCATCCATCCATCCATCCATCCATCCATCCATCCATCCATCCATCCATCCATCCATCCATCCATCCATCCATCCATCCATCCATCCATCCATCCATCCATCCATCCATCCATCCATCCATCCATCCATCCATCCATCCATTCCGTCCGTCCATCCGTCCGTCCGTCCGTCCGTCATAATTCCTGGAACCTATCTGATTGGTCGGCGTGGTCATGTGACCTGGTCTCACCACCACCAAAGAAGGAAGACGTTCGCGCTCGGAATCGTGAGAAACAACGTCGTCACGGAGCGAATTCTTATATGTGAGATGCTGGACGTTAGGATGCCCGTCGGCGGGATCAGTCTAACTACAGATGCGAACTGAAAGTTGAGTATGCGCGGTTAGCGAGACCAATCTGTAGCATTAGGACTTTTTAGAATTGTATCGGAACCCGCTGTCGACAACAGTAACAATAGTAACGCTTTTGCTGAATAAAACATGAGGTATGCCAGAGCTTAATATTTTTTTTCTTTTATATAGTCTGGTTTGGGTAAGGGGCCTTTTGCATCTTGGTTGTGCGAGTAATCAAGTTTCAAATACAGATATGACGTTTGTTTCCTTCTTCATTTTTACTGAGTTACAAGTATAGTCCTCTTCCGGCGAAAAAGCCGTGGTGTGTGTTTTTGTGAAACCTCATTTCCCGGTGCACCTATAGCGGGTCGGGGCACCCTCCGGCGGTTGCTCCTCCCACCTTATACGAGTCTCCACTCTCCAGCAACGGCGAAATCAAATTCAAAGACGCAGTGGGAAGAAAAGTAATGCTAACGAAGACGCATCGTCTTTCGTCGTATTATATAGGAGGACCTGTTGTGGACTCAAGTTCGCCAAGCCGCACGCGCGGTGATCCCCTGCAAGCAGGGCGACGGGCGCGGTTGGCCGTCTGGCCTCGGCCAACCGCGCGGGTAGAATCGCAACGGACACGCGAGCATTTACCCCCCTCTAGACCCATATTAAATCCGACTGGACGGACTTCGCCCGTTGTTTCCGTTGACCCCGCCTCACCGTTTTCAGGACGAGCTTCTTGATCCCGCACGTATCCGAGGGATCAATTTTCAGCGGAGCTTTTTTTTTTTTCCCCCGCTGAAAAACGCCGCTTGGCCTCTTTCGTGCCTCGCCTGCCTGGACGATTCGGGGTTTCGCGCTCCAGCTCACAATCTGGTGTAACGTGAAGCGGGGTCGAAGGAGAGCTTCGGACGTTCTGTTTCCAAGCCGGTGAACGCTCGGGCTGGCAGGGCCGGCTCGAGTCTGACTCCTAAGCCCCGTGATTTTAGCGCATCCCATTTAAGTCATCTCGCTCTGCTTATACTTGCTGGCGGTCTTGTTTACTTATTTGCATGCACATTTTCATATGGCCTCCGGCCTAAGATGAAAGAAAACGCAGCTGGGGGATAGGGGTGACAGAGATGGGAAGCAGCCAAGAAGGGAAACAGAGCACACACGCGGCTTTGCATACAGAGGGAACTGTCACAAAAACCGCGCTTTGAAAAAAAAAATGCCGCGAGGGAAATATTGAAGGCCGCTCGGCCAGGATCGTGGCAAGTTCTTGGTGGTCCTCGAAGGGGAGTTACAATTCTCAATTTCACGGGCGCTTAACACCAGACGAAAGTGAGCATCAGTTGCCGCTAATCTAGCTAGCAGCCCTGTATGACTGTGCACTATCGGGGAAAAAAAGTCTATTTACTCAATTTCATATACTGAGCAAATATATGAAACTGAAAACCTTATTACTCGATCCGCCTCGTATCATTCGTTCTTCTCGAAGCCTCGGCGAGTGTTTGGACGAAAACAAGGAGCGGTATAAAACGAAGCGCTAGCATTGGAAATTACGGTCGTAGCTGTGAGACGCTCAGTTTCGGGCCCTCTGACTGTAATTTTACTGAGTGTGAACAACTTCTTAGGCTTAGATGGTCGGATGCTCTGCCAGCCGTGTATCATACCGCCGTGTGGTGCCATTCTTATACTTCTCGAAGTCTCGATGAGTCGTAGGACGAAAATGAGGCTGGAGGTGAAACCAAGTCCAGGGGGTTGCCGGTCGCGGTGTTCGAGATCTGTCGCAACGAAATATGTCTGCGCTCACTTTGGTTGTACCTCGAACTGCTTTTTGGCCCCGGAATTAGCCTGCGTTGACTGCTATGCGTGAAACGGAGTACAGGACGCTCGGAAAGCGATCTAGGTCTCCAGGCTCCACGTTTGTCAGTGGTCACATCTTTTCACTGACACAAATTAAAGAGCGCGAGTTTGACTTTCACGTCCGCGAGTTTGATATCGATCCGGTGACTAGCTATATCGGCTTCATTTGCGGCTCACGCGTCCTGGAGACTTTTGTCCCCGACTGTAAAATGTAAAATGCGTGGTCACTGCCGTCTTCAAGCAGCGATGCGACCCTGGCGGTGCTCAGTCTGCAAAGCGTCTATCTTCAAACCAAAAAACAGACCCATGTAGTGTCCAGCATCACGAGGAGTTCATTTACTGCAAAGCACCTGCCGCAGTACTGTTGCTGTTGGTGTGTTTTACTGGCGCGATACTACGTGCTGGCACCCTATGCGAGGCGGCAGACCAACAGCAGTTCGCTGGTTGTCGGTTGGATTGCACTCATTCCCATCCCGGGGAGTGAAACTCGCCAGAAACGAAGTACAAATCTAAGACCTGCGGACAAAGCAACCGCAGGCCTTCGTTTTGTTTCTATGACCACGAACTATATAATGCATGCCGCTTAATCGTGCAGCGACTCGTGTGCAGTGAACCAACTTCCGTGCACGCTGGCTACACTACAAATCTTGCGTCGACGTCCCGGACATGAAAAATGGGAGAATAGTGACGATTTAAAAGCTCACTCCATTTTGGCGCGTAGTGACACATGAATAGGCTCATAAAACACGAAACGTGGCGCGGCTCGGCTGCGTTTGATTCTATAGATGCTCCGTTTCTTGTAGAGAACGAACCGACCGGGAGCGCAGCATCAAAGGGAAGCTGAAGCGGTTCTAAAACTGCCTGAAATGCAGTGGTTGGTAAGAAGGGAACTTGTAAATCATGTGTTTCAATTTTTTCTCGATTCTGTCCGTAAAAAGAGCCAAAGTGGCTCGTTAAAAAAAACCGCCTAGACGCCCTCGTCGCTTCCGGCAGCGCCCGGTGGGAGGGGGGGGGGCGGGGGGGGGGGACGGCAAAAGCGGAGAGCTGGCGGAAATGACGCCATGCTTCGCTCGCTTGCTCAGCTCCATCCCGCGCTTTGGTGAACGAACAAATCAACGCAGTGTTCTGGCGATGCCCTTTGCTTTCTCCACCTTGGTCGTTATGTGAGACGAACTGGCGGTATGCAGCATACCTGAACTGCCTACGCAGAATATTGAGCAGGCAAGGGAAGGGAAAAGAGGGCCGCGTTATGACATGCGTGACGGAAGCCAACAGTCACCGAACCCAAGTGAGTGTAGTTCACTTGTGGTGTTCGTCAACGGAAGATTAATAGGGTAACTATTTTAAAGGTAATTGATTAGAAAGCAGGCCTCGATTCTGGCGGTCTTGATGCCATAGGTAGCACAAGAAGGTTGTCGCACAGTGTTTACATCCGTGCGGTGCACGGCGGTGGAGGAAACGCTGCGCAGCATTGCCTCCACCGACGTACACTGCCGCGCCAAGCCACCTGTACAGCGGATCCGCGGCGCCAGCGTCAGAAAAAACATTCTAAAATTAGTTGTTCTCGCTAACAATAAGCCCTGGGATAAAGGAATGTCTCAAGCGAACCATTTTTGGGGATCGCTGGCCCGTACCGAGTTGCTGGCATGCAGGACTGTTAGCTGCGATACAGTTCTGTTCACAGCCGCATAGCAACTGCCGCCGGCGGCTGGCCCGGTCGCTTGCACGCTAACTCCTGTGCTAATGCGTCGTTAAAATCGATCATATATTTCTTTTAATATGATACAGTGGGGTTGTCTGCAAGGCGGTGCCATGAGCAGACCATTTACTATATCATCATCAGCCTTACTGCACCCACTGCAGGGCAAAGGCCTCTCCCATGTCTCTCCAATTAACCCTGTCATTTGCCAGCTGCGCCCACCCTATGCCTGCAAACTGCCTACTCTCATCCGCCCGCCTAACCTTCTGCCGTCCCCTGCTACGCTTACTTTCTCTTGGAATCCACTCCGTTACCCTTAAGGACCAGCGGTTATCTTGCCTTCGCATTACATGCCCTGCCCAAGCCCATTTCTTTCTCTTGATTTCGACTAGGATGTCATTAACCCGTGTTTGTTCCCTCACCCACTCTGCCCGCTTCTGATCTCTTAACGTTACACCTATCATTTTTCTTTCCATGGCTCGCTGCGTTGTCCTTAACTTAAGCTGAACCCCTTTCGTTAGCCTCCGCGTTTCTGTCCTGTAGGTGAGTACCGGTAAGATTATGCTGTTTGTACACTTTTCTCTGCGCTGCGCAGCAACACCGTCGGCGCCGGCTGGATATTCTGAGGATGACGTCAGGACGGTCCCGTCCAATCACGGGCAACTACGGCGTTCGCTCGGCGCCCTCAGGCGCTGGTGCACGCTTTCTTCTAAAAAAAAAAAAAATCCGCTTGTCTTTATTTCCGTCCTTTTCAAACGAGATATTCGTGTTCAACGGTTAACAGAGTGCAAAATGCCGCAGGGAACTCAGTTTTCGAAGAAACGCGGCGCCTGTTTCGAAACCGCATCCCGTCACAGCGAGCCATCCCAGACCTCGCGCGTTCCGCTCAGACGTGCAGAAACTTCGCGAACCGAGAGCTGCGCGGCAGCGCGTCCCGAAACGGGAGGAGGCGCGCGGGATTTCCCCACGCTCGAACGCGGCCGCCACATCCCAGCGCATCTGGAGGCGCTCCTCCCCGGGGGGAAAGCCTTCATCCCTCGCTTCTTGCATGGGCGACTGGCGATGATGAAGTGGCCCTCTCGCTCCGGGGAGAACTGCGCCCTCCTCTCGCTCCGGACGTCGGCGGCGTACTGGAGAACCGCTCTCGGTGAAACAGAGTGACGTCACTTCACTCCAGCCAATGGGCGATATTTATGACGTTCTTTTTTTTTCCTGATGAGCCTTCTGCATTAAATACGAGTTGTTTTTTTGTGTTCTCTCCGACCCGCCGCGGTGGCTCAGTGGTTAGGGCGCTACTTATCCGGAGTTCCCGGATTCAAACTCAACTGCGGCGGCCGCGTTTTTATGGACGGAAAACGCTAAGGCGCCCAAGTGCTCTGCGATGTCAGTGCACGTTAAAGATCCCCACGTGGTCGAAATTATTCCGGAGCCCTCCACTACGGCACCTTTCTTCTTTCACTCCCTCCTTTATCCCTTCCCTTACGGCGCGGTTCAGGTGTCCAACGATATATGAGACAGATACTGCGCCATTTCCTTTCCCCCCAAAACCAATTGCTATTATTATTTCTCACCGGGGGATGAAAAGTCAGCCTCGTAGTACCTTCACGCACTAGCACCCTCCACCCCGCATCCCTTCGGTAAGTGCGCCCACTCCTTGCCTACCTGGATTCCGTGACCGCAAACGGCATATTTTGGCCATGGGCCATGTCTAAGCCCATGGTATGGTATAGGCATAGACTCTTCGGTGTTCTTTATAACCTGCATGGCATTGCCTCTGACTAGCAGGCGAATTACCGCCGGAGTTTTCCGTTACGACATACGACGCCTTTTATCGCGGAGGAACAGATTTTCCATGCTATAACCAAAATTATTTTACCTAGAGCCCCAAAATCACTATTTTGCGCTCTCCTGCAGCAGTTTGGAGTGTTTTCACCGTTTAGGTCCTGCGCTATTTTATGGTAATTTTTCTCATTAATCCTCGTTCGTCTGGATTACTGAAGGCCAAAGTGAAAGTTTTTGTCAAGTACTACTCGATATTTGCGCGTTTGTGTTCTCGTTTTCCGCGCTCCATCACGTATGTCGAGCCAAAAGCGAGCGCCGCCGCCTCCGGCCGGCCGTGGTCAAGCAGGGCCGACCCTTGGGGGAAAGTATGCTGTCATCTTCACCTGAGGCAACGTGTTAAAAGAAAAAAAAAATTCCATGCCTTACTCAGTCAGAATCTGCTTCGCAGTGGAATGAAGCAAGCATGTTAATGAATATCGTAAGCACGTATATTGTGTGTGACTTTTATAATTCAGATCAGTGTCAACTCAACATTACTACCCATATGCTTACTACCGAATTGGTCGACCCAGCTATAAGTCGACTCCCGTAGCTTCAGGAACTAGCAAAAGATAAAACTGAGTTTGGAATGTCGTAAAGGTCGTCCAACGAAAGCTCTTAGCCGCCCACATGCGATTAACGTGTCCGGGCACAGCGTATCGCATACTGCTGATGCAGCGGCGCCGTGAGAAACGCGCAAACCGGAGACAACTATGTATTTTGCGCACGGCGCTCGCAAGGACGAGCGCTAAATGAGCGTCACCGATTTCGCACATTAACGGCAGTAAGTTGTGGAGCCAGTTTGTAATATCTTCAGCCGAGAATATTTCCCCATTTCCCTGCTAATCGTCTAATTGTCAGGAGTGCGTGAAAACTAATGAATATTCAATTTAGGCCCGATTTTAGAGAGAAAAACTAGGCTCCGCATATATATATATTATATATATATATATATATATATATATATATATATATATATATATTATATATATATATTATATATATATATATATATATATATATATATATATATATATGCCCATGCATATATGCGGAATTGGCCATTCTCTGTTTTACATTCGATAGATCGCAGGGAGCCTGGCGCAGCGAGAGAGATTGATTACAGGAGAGGTGTGGCTTCTTAGCTGAGAGAGGGCAGTGTAGCTAACACCGTCCGGTTCCGGGCAAAATCTTTCCTTGGTAACTGGCAGAGCCGCATGAGCTCTTCCATAGGGAACGGTT